>NW_010188937.1:17017-94000 GCF_000695765.1 Mesitornis unicolor | reverse complement strand
CACTCTTTCTACTTGGAGAAAGTTCTCCACTGATGCTGTCAGAATTCAAGACCATAGGCATGTGCACACTTTGGCCAGATGCTGAATGACTCTGAGTAGTAGGTTCTATTTCCATTGCATTCCCTTCCCTCTTTAGGGTACTACCAGGCTCTCTGTACCCCTAACCTGGACGGCACTCTCTGTTTCACGAGGACGGTTGTAATGGCACAAGAGCTGCTGGATCAGTTGCCTCAATCTCCTGAAACTGCCTGAAGGATGGAAACAAACACATGGATAAGAGAGAAGAACAAGTGAGAGACAAAAGTACAAAGCCACTTGCCCAAGGCAGGCTGGGAAATAATATGAGGGACATAGGAGATGGTATATAACAAGGCTGAGCCAGTCACAATCTAGCATTCAATTTGTAAGATGGTGTCTGGGACATGCCAGAAAAAGTATTCCCATGCAATATCTTTTCCTCAGGGAAAGGAAACAAACCATTACAAAGTAGCCCTTGCATATAATATTCCTGAATAAAAACAAAACAAAACAAAACAAAACCCCAAACCAAACAACAACAATAACAACAACAAAACAGAAGCAAGACTACTAACACAGCAAACAATCACATACAAGGGATAAACTGCTGTGATTAGAGGTTTCTGCAGTCTACAAAGAGAATATGGTTTGGAGGATGAGTATGGAAAGGGGAAGTGAGAATTTGGAAATTACTTCAAAGACAAAAAGTATCAACAGCCTGAATGTGACAGGTACGAAGGGTTGAGGGGTCCATGGGTTGTGCCAGCAGTGTAATGGTGGGAATGAAAAAGACTGCAGAATTAGTCTCCCAGGCAGGAGAGTCGGGAATTAGCAAGAGGAGGAGATAGAGTTTAGTGCTCTTGGGAAGTGAAGGAGGTTGTGGAGGAAGGTTAGTCAGAGATAATGACAGCTGTGAGCCAGACTAAAAATTTTGGCAGGGAAAGCCTGTTGAAGTCACCCCTGCTCTATATTCCGGGATCACTCAGTACTAGCGTAATGTAAAATGTCTCACACACTGTCCTTGTTTTAATATAATTTTTTTTCTGATTTGATGAGGAAGGTGGATGGCTGTCCCACAACTCTACTGCTCTAGAAGCATAAATTGGTTTTTCCTATGACTTTGAGGTTTAGTCATACATGAATAGTATTAAGGAACCAGAATGTGCTATATGCTGTATTACATGCTAACCTTTGGGTGCCTGAAAGCGAGCGCCAGAGCCCTATCCTCTGTATTCATTCTCAAGATGGGGCTACACCTCCGTGCTTACTCACTCTCTGCATATTTCAAGACACATAAATGAAAATAAAACACCAAAACAGCTCACCTGTTTTATACATTTTATAGGAATTAAAAATAAGCTATAAGTACAGTCTTGGAAGCAGAGCTAATATGGGCTGAGGTGGCACACAAAGAACACTATACCTCAGTATTTGTCCATCATATTAATGTGTGTCTACACAGAGGAGCTGTTCAGTTTTGGAGATGGCTGAGCAACAGCCTAAACTACTTGAAACCCAAGTACACGTTTAGCTTTCAAGCTGCATTTCCCAGGGAAATTCATTTGCGGGATAAAGGAGGCAAGAGATGAGACCCTTCCATGCAGACTTTCCAGAAAATCTCTGAGGAAATGTTATTGCAAAGGATAGAGTGGGGAGTACTGCCAAAAAGAGGCAGCCTGAGTGGGCCTACTTTAGCCATGCTTTCTGAAGGATCACAGACAGAAAATATTTCCAGGTATGTTACACTGATGTTGAGATGCGTTAAAAAAGTACCTTTAATACAGGAAGAGCAGAGAAAGCTCCTTCTCTCAGTCTCTGGGAAATCAGCACCTCGCACAGGCACGTACACACAGTTAGCATGAAAGCTTCCACAAGCTGGCTAAGATGTTCCTGAAGCATGCTGGAAGTTACCATACCTGGGGGCTGCTGTGGCTCCAAAGTTTCAGGCGTTTGTTTAAGAGGACTTGTCGGGCCATTGGGCTCCTCTGGGTAACTGGGAGTGGGAGTTGGGGGCCGAGGCAGCTGTTACAGAAAGGAGAGAAAATAAAGTCCACCCTGTTTCGTTTCTTTCTTAGCTTTCCCAAATGCCTTACTGCTTCTTAAGCAGTCTCTGTGTTGCTATCTCTCCACTTCTCTGCCTCACCTCTCCCTTCTCATCTGTATCCTCATCCTCATCGACATAAGCAAAAGATTCATGCTTCAGCTTCGGCAGGGTTGCCCACGGTCCCCTGCTGTGCCCATCATACGGTGCATTAGCCAGCTTCTGCTGCACTTCTCTGTTGTGGAGCTGTCGCCGTTCTGGGCTTATCTGTCTTTGGAGGAGAGCCTGCAGATCAGATCGCTCCACAGACCCCAGAAGGACCATGGTCTCTGCATAGCACAGGGCAGAGAAGCCATTAAGCCACCTCAAGGTTTTGAATGTCCCCTCACACACTGTCCCTTGCTCCCTACAACCTCTTCAAAGTGCTCCTGTACTATCTGGAGCTATACAAGTGTCACTGACCAGCCCTGCTAGTTGCTGCTAATACACTGTGGGGCTGTGGGAAGCTCACCATCCCTGAGTTGTGCCGCTCCTCAGTACCGCATCAGAAGCAGGCTCTTTACATGTGCAAGATCCCTCTCTGTTGTCACAGCTCAGTCCACAAACTTCCCACACACCTCCCTTACCTGCTCTATTTGCTTCACTCCCCATGCTCCAGCTTAGCTGGCTGACCAGCTGAAACAGCCTGCTGTCAATGCATGATCCATAGTGGAAGATTTTTAGGATTATTTTTTTATGTAGCGGGTCACACTATCTCCTTCACAGCGAGTAACTAGAGACCTAGTTTATTGGGCCCTTTAAACTGAGATAGTCTTCAGGAAGGACCAGTTACTCCACATTGCTTACCTGGTGAGTCTACCAAAGGCAAAGTCTTAACAGTGGTGCTTTGCAGTAGAGTTTGCAAGTCTCGGTATTTACAGTTGGAGGAGACAAATTTCACATCTTGGACCATAATATCCTCAACAAAGATATTGTATTTGCTGTGAATTTATAGACAGTAAGGTGAAGAGTTAGCATGTTAAAAATGTCTGGTAGATAAATTCCTTAAAGAAATATATAAATGACCACCTCTTTAAAAAGTGCTGTCAGTACAGTTGCTAAATAATCTTCTGTGAAATAACCAGAGGACTTCCCAACAGAATCAACACAAGTTAACTAGATTTTCATTACAGTTGTATTCCACTCCATTACCCCTCACCATAAAAACACACACATATATATACAGATATGTATGTTTTAAATATACATACCTATGGATATTATATATACTAGAGAGAGGAAGACATGTATATGAATAACTGAATTTTGTTTTAAGCAAAATATCCAAATAAAATATTCCAAACATTTGCTGAAGAAAAAAAATCCAAACCGCACTGAATTCAGAAAAAAAAAAAAGGAAATGAGACATTTGACTTTTAAATGTTTATACCGAAGCATTTTGGTAATACTGATACAAATTCAGTAACATTGCAGATTATTCAAACCTCTGCTTTCACTGAAAAAATACCCCAGGACTTTTCTCCATTTCTGTTTATGAACACTAATTCTACTCCACCATTTGTTTTTCCTCACTCAAGGCCTATTCTGCCTTTTTATTTTCTTTGTAGTACTCTCTCCTTTTCATGACCTTTTATTCTCCCATGGTCTCATCCTCTTCTGCTTTATTTCTTTGCCACTCCACCTCTGTTTTCCAACTATACCTTATATGATTCCAGCCCAGGTCTGGCAGGTAGGGCAACTTCTTCACCTGGATGATGCTATCATAGAGGCTGGGCTGCAGACTCTGGGCCACCATGTTGGCAAGAATGACAGCCACCATCATTGGGAGGATGTGAGAGATCTGACCTGTCAGCTCGAAGCAGATCACAGCAGTGGAGACAGTGTGGCTCACTGCTCCCGTCAGAGCTGCTGCACCTTTGCCAGGTAGGGTGGAAAAGAAATAGGGAGAGAAGATGACTGTTATAGAGAAACAGCATGCCATGTCAACCAGGAAAGTCATGGGGATGGGACCAGGTGAAGAGAAATAAAGACATGGAGACTCACCAATGACAGCATACCCTCCAGGTAAGACTTGATAAACAATACCATCAAAGAGGATCCCATCCGGAAAAAGCGATGCTGTGATTTCCCCAATAAGACGCCCAAATGCAGCACCTGGAAAATATCACTGACAATTATGGAATTAGCATCTAAGGAACTCCCAGACTGTGCTGTGCAGCTGTGCTGGGCAATCACTTGAGTATTTTCTAACAGAAACAAAGTCACAACTTACAGTAAAATGATACTGAGACTAAAGAGTAGTTCTCAGTTACAAAATATAGAAAAGGACAAAAAAGTACTAAGATATGTAAATACAGTTGACCCCTCATTCTTCCACTTTGGTACACTAGGCAGAGTGGTATTTGTGATTCCCAGGTAGGAAGAAATATTTTCAGAATATGTACAATGTCAGTCCAGATCACAGTTGAGGCTCTTCACATACTCGTTTTATGAATGTCTGAACACTAGAATCACAACTTGCAGAAGCGTTTAGGTGGGAGGGGATTTTTGGAGGTCTTGTTCTGACTCTTGCTTACAACAGGGCTAATTTCAAAGTGAGATCAAGTCACCTAGGGCCTTGTCCAGATAAGTGTTAAATGTCTGCAAGGATGGAGATTCTCCAGCCTTTCTGAGTACCTTGACCAAGCAAACAATTCTTATGTCCCATCAGAATTTCCCCTGTTGCAACTTGTGCTTTTACCTCCTATTTACTGTGTGTCTCTAAGAGAAGTCTTTCTATCCTCTCTATCCTCCTCTGCTGCATTAAGTGGTGAAGGCTGCAGTTAGATCCCTTCTTGGCCTTCTCTTCTGCAAGTTGAACAAGCCCAACTTCTTCAGGCTCTCCTTTTTTTTTTTTTTTTTTTGTGCTTCAGCTCACCAGCAGTCTCAGTGGCCACCACTGGACTGACTACACTTTGTCAAAATCTCTTGCATTGGTGGACACAGAATGGCACAGTATTCCAGAATTGTGACCAAAATACTGAATGCAGGGAAATAACCATTATCTTTGCCTTGCTGGCTGAGCTTGTCTTACTACAGCCTTGTTTGTGTTTAGCCTTCATCACTGCAGGGGCATGCTACTAATTCATATTCAGTTGCTGCCTGTCAGAACCCAGAGGTCCTTAGCACACTTCATTTCATTTAAGAGCTGTGGCTACTTAATGCTGAACTCCATGATTTGGTACACCCCAGTCTAAAATAGCCTCTCCTTCTTGACATTAACATCATATTATTTTTGATTTTTGGTCTTGGAATTAAAACCAGTTAAAAACCAATAAACTCCCTTATTTTACCACATTTCAGTCAGATGAATAAGTGGTGGATTACATTGCAGGTACTAGTTCTGGGGTTATCTCTTCTACTTGGCCTTCAAGGGTGAAAGGAGAAACTATTACTAATTGTAAGATGAGAGTTTCTCTGTAGGTGAAGAGGTAGAGAAACTAGAAGGCCGTGTGTCAGTATGCCTCCCCACAGTATGGCTTTCCTTATGTAAAAAGACAGGGATTTCCTCCTCAGCATTTGGATTTAGAGGGAGGGAAAATGACAGAAGCAGAGATTCAGAGGCTGGTATATGGACTGTTGATGTCATAGAGATCAAGTGATAACAAGAGTCTTTGTTCACTAGAAGAAACTTACTGGGTACATATGCAATGTCTCTCTTAACCTCTCCATCTGTCAGACCTGTATACTGCAACACAAGATTGGAACTCACCCAAAACAAAAACAGGCATGAAGCCTCCACAGGGGATTGGCATCGTGGTAGCAATGACAGCCATCCAGAACTAGAACAGAGGTAGAGGATGCGGTTGTTACTGAGAAGCAATAGCATTTCCTGCAGCCCCACTCTACTGCCCAGCCTGTGAATCTATGAGGAGACATGTTCTGAGATATCTGGCAGTTCAGCCAGAAAGTGGAGGGTAAAGGGGCTGGAGAAACTCTGGCAACATACCAGCACTGATACAGATGACCTCTGGGTGGCTGCTATAGTGGCATGGAAGCTGAATCACCAAGGAGATGGATAAATGTGAGAAGTTCTTTGCCTTGGACCTCAGAAGTTATTTCCTACTGCTCCAAACAGCTTAGCTTTTCATAGAACAGGGTTGTCAAAATTTCACAGAAGGATTTTGGTGTGAAAGGAAACCCCGGAGGTCTCTCTCCCAACTCCCTGCTCCAAAAAGGGCTAATTCCTAGGTTAGGTCAGGTTGCTCAGGACCTTCTCCAGGTGACTTCTGAACATCTTCAAGGGTGGAGATTCCTCAGCTTTTCTGGGCATTTGTGCCACTGCTAACCCACACTCAGGGGAGAATTTTTTCCTGAGGTCAAGAAGTTTCCTTTATTATAGTTTGTGTCTATTGCCTCTTGTCTGATCAGTAGGATGAGCAAAATGATGAAAATCTTCCTGGTACTGCTAAGACCAACTAAAATGCTAAACCAGCACATACAGATATCTTCTGGAGGCAACAGCCTCATCTTACAAATACCTCAAAGACCAGTACACTTGGACTTTCCCAGGCAATATCACAAGAAATATCCACAGTTGAGGAAAACGTAAAGAATGCAGCTGTTTCTAAAGCTTGTACAAAGAAGTATACTGGCAAGATGTCCCTTGCTGCAGCAGCATCATCCATACGAGAGTCAAGCATGGTCCAGCACATCAAGAGCAATACTTTCAGGTATTTCAGGACCGTATTCTCCTCAGAGTGGTAAATCCTTCCTGTTCAAAGACCGCCTTTGAGGAGGTGATACCTCTGCAGACATTATTGTAGCTGTAGGCAGATGAGATGCTAATCTTTAGTTCAGTGAGGGGAAATCCACCCAAGGCAGATTTTCCACTGTGAATCTCATAGGATTGTTGGCATAAAAGGGAAAATGAAGCCAGGAGATAGCCTGCCATTTAGGAAAGCTCTCTACAAAGGTAACAAAGCACCAGCAGAATAGCATCTCTCAGCCCATTATAGAGGAACACGTTGTGAGGATGGGTTGGACCATCAATTTGATACTGGCTATTGCTCTTCTCTTCCATAAGCCATTTGAATATTCTAGAGAAGAAGCTCCTGGCTGGCTACAGAGGCTAGCAAGCTGCAGAAGTGGAGTACTGCTAACTAAGCTCTGTTTTTGCAGTACCAAACACAAGCCAAATACAGCTGAGAATTTGGACTAGAGTGCTGTGAAGAATCAGGCCGGGTCTTTGCCCAGAATCCAAACAGCAGTTTCTTTTTCATGTGAAAAAATCCAGAAGAAAATAAAATGCTTGGAGCATTTATCTAGTGAGTTGAGAAAGCCTTTAGTTAATGGGACAAGGCCAATCAACTTAGTGTCTGGGGATACAGCTCTTCCAAAGGAGAACAGATGGACTCGGGATAGATAGACCATGCAGTCCATCCCTCTTTTCTTCAAGTAAATGAGACCTCATCTGCTTGATATGCTATAATCAGAATTATCACAGAAGCAGAACCTTTAACTGCCTGTCAGAAATTTGATGCAGTGTTTTACTTTAGGTGGAATCAGCTTTGTCAATTAGCCATTAATGTCCGTTCCTGATCAACTGATATTGCTAGGTGGCCTCAGCACTTTTGCTCCTTTGCAACAAACCCCCCCCCCATTTCTATGATATATTTTCCTTTCACCCCTCCCCTTAGGAAAACTTCTTTCTTGATAGTTGTATTTTGAACACTGGGATATAGTATTTTCTTCTTTCAAATTTCTTCTCTTACTTTGCCATGTGTGAGTTACATAGCTGATCCCTTCAGAGACTGAACAGTTGCAATTTCCACAGACCATGTCAGCTCAGAACATTTAATCTGCTGTTGCTTTCCAAGAAGTGAGCAAAACTGCTTTCAGCTGCATTTCTTCATCAAGTTGTGGTACTGTTAACAAATCGTTGAGCCTCAGGCACCTATAGATTGTGCTTACATATTCTTATTTGTCTCCTATCTGCAGTCAGGACTATGAAGTAGACTGTATCAGACTTTGTTTAGACTAAATATAAATTATCTGAGAGCTTTTTACTCAGTTACTTATTTTTCTGGAACTTGAGAGAACTTTCCTGACATAGTCCTTCCTACTGACTACTACACAGTGAGTACTAAGGTCAGTCAGCAGGATGATGAGGAAGATGACCCAGGGAGGAGTGGAGGCGGCTACTTTATTAAGGCCAGGAAACTATTCCCTAATAATTTTGGTAATCTTGCATTCAAAGTGGGCAAACATCACATTAAGAGATGCAAGACTGCATTTCAGTTGTACTGCTTCATTCAATATCCAGAAACTCCTTATTGGCAGTTCCCAAACTAATTTACAAAGGATCGAGAACATTCACTCTGCGTAGAGAAGGGTTATAGTCAACTGAGTTTCCTACCTTTACGACAAAGAAAAGCAGGACAATGACGAAGACACTGACTTTGGGATGGATCCAAGCAGCAGATTGCCCTAGGACTTGAGGATCCCCTGTGTATGTTGCCCAGGTATAGTTATCAAAGAGAGTGCTGATGGCTTCCCGTGGCATCAACTAAACACCAAAAATACAGGCACGAGACATGAGGTTAGATGGAGTAAATATTCTACCTCTGTTCCAAGAAAGTGAAGAAATTTTTACTTCAGTAATTCATGATTATGAGACTTAATTCACATTTTTATCCTTCAGGAAGAAAGATATGACTTAAACTGAATTGGTGAAAGGGTAACTACTTTCACTCATGGGGTAACATTTTCATTGTTTCTTGCTTAGGAGAGTGGACCTTTTTCAAGTTTTATATGAAGGAGACAGCAGAGATCGTAAGTCTCCGAATATAGTTCCTCCTTGGTCCAGACTCCTCCCAAATCTTTCTTCCCCTTTCCATTACATAAGGTTATTGGGGTACAGGATAAGGGGATACTGCTCCGCAGAATTGCATAAAATTACAAACACACATCCCACTCTCACCTCTCCTGCCATGAACTGCCCAAATCCTGGAGGAAAGGTCATAGTTGCTATAAAGAAGGTTATAACCCCAGGGTATATGAGGCGACTGAAAAGGAAAGAAAAGTTTATTAAAATACAAGCTCATATTCTTTTCTTTTAGCACTATCACTTCAGGAATATGAATGCTATATCTGTGAAAGCTCTCTGCCACATCTGTATCCATTGCTTTGGAGTTCTGTTACTGGCAGTTTAATGACCTGCTCCGCTTGAACATTGTAATTCATAGAGAGTCAGCAGAAATATTTTTCCCATCAGAATTAATGTAATAGGAGGAATGAGAGGGAGAGAAGGATGTATAAAATGCACAGGCTTAAATACACAGGAGAGAGCATTTACAATGATGTGTTGACCTACTGTCAAAAGCCAGCACCTCTTCTATTTGTCCTGATTATGCCAGTCTTGCCTCTTCATTCTCCATGCAATGAATCCTCTCTTAGTGCATTTAAATGTAGGGGTTTTTTCATACATTTCTGCATGCAACCTTCATTGCATTAATTCTTATGAGAAAAATGGCTTTTCTTTCCATTGAACTGCTGACTGTCACAATTTTTGGGAAGGTGTCCTTGGTGGCCAGTGGGTCTAGCTGTGCTGGGCCAGTAAGCCACAGCAGGCTGAAGCCATCTGTGTTTTACTACTGCTGTGTCTAACCCCAGGATGGGTTTCTGGGTACATTGTGACACTTCATGGGCACTTAAACAATGTGAGTCTAATTACTCCATGTGCTGGATTAGTCCTGTCAGGCTGTAGGTGTTCCCTACAGGAAGTTCTGGCTGAGATGCTGTGGTATTCAAGAACGTGAAATGTAACCTTTAATATATTTCAGTCTAAGAACATAAAAAATTATGAGAAATTAGTCAAAAGTTTGAAGTAAATTCCCACTTTTCAGACTTTGCTCCACTTCTCTATTAAATGCTGGTGCTTGTGGGTAATGATACATAAAGAAGACAGACAATTTTTCTTCCACATAGTAAATTAAGTTAGTTTGAACTTCTTTTTCACTAATTGTTTTCTTCTGCTCAGATCTGCAACTTGCTAAGAAATGTAGGCTCTCCACAGCTCTCAACTTAAAAAATTCTCACAGCATCAGATTTCTTCTGTAAAGAAGCTGAAGATATTTATAGTTAGCCACCTTTTCTTCTTCAGGTTATAAGTTTATTAGAGAGGGAAAAATAAAAGTTCAAGTGTCCTGTAAAACCTTTATTGCTAAGATTTTTATTTTGTTTTGCATTTCTCTTCCATGCTCCAATTCACACCATACAACTACTATTAGTTTCAGCTTTTGGTTTGTAAGTGTACAGTAATTGCAGCATAGTCTTTACATTTTTGCCTATGTTTTGATTAAAAAAATAGATTTTAAAGACATGGTTAGATATAAGTTGTAGTTATTTTTTTAAAAATATAAACGACGTTGAATTTATTTTTTACAGACTCTAAAAAAATAAACAGAAGCAGCATGATCTTAAGAACCCTGATCACTGATTTTCTAATTAAAAACATTTTATGTCCAATCAATAGTTTCCCTTGTCCTCTTAATGAATATTACAGCATCTCCCTTCTAAATAAAGAAGGTATTTGAATCTCTCAGGTCTAGTCAAGAAGAAAATCTAGCTCAGAACAAATTCTCTTGATGTTTGCAGATATCTTTCTCTCATATAAATTCAGTTTCTTGTATTTTTACTATCTTACACTTCAAATAGTTATACTAGCTACCAGAAAGCATTGTTGCAATCCATTACTGGTAGAATATAAAAATCTGGTTCATAAAGAGAATATCTTCAAAGGCACTCACTATTTGGTGAGAAACTGGCTCAGAGCCTTATGACGCCGGACGCATAGGACCACTTGGCGATTGAGATAAACAAAAAATGCTCCAAGGAATCCAGAACCTATCCTAAAGTGGAGAAAATGAAATAAAATCATACCAAACAACAGACAAGCACACAAACCATCAACCAAGATACTCGGTTTGGGTGTTTTTCATCTTCAGCTGTTTATGCAGTCTTTTAAATGTCACCTAGCTGGTAACTGCTACAGCAACTCACTTGAAGACATTGACTCCATGCTGAAAAGGGAGAGATTATTTTGTATGTCTTGGTCACACACACTGCCATTTTGCCACTTAATTTTTCTTTTGACTAGAGGGGGAAATCTCATCTATAAAAACCTATAAAATAAACTATAAAAAAGTCTGACAGATCTTGGTGGGGGCTGGAAAAGAGCAACTGGGCAAAGACCAATATTGCCAGAAATTAGAAAACATGTTGGAATTTGAAATAGTAAAAATGAAGCTGTAAAAATGATTGCTGATTCAGCAAAATTATATACCTACATCAAATATTAAAAGTAATAGCAACTCTTGTGCCTAAAGCAAAGTATGTAATCTCTATGGTCCTAATCACTTAGGCCTATGTCCCTGATCCTAATAAAGCCAAAAAAGTACAGTTGAGTAAGGACTGGCCTTGACCCATGTACTTTTTAGAAAAAGGGCCTAATAGTCAAAGGTGAAGTAAAAAAAAAAAAAGTGTGGAAAATAAAGATTATAAAGAAATAATTAGATAAAATGATTATTTAAAAATTGCATAGGAACAAGTTTAAACTAAATGTAAAGCTGTTTACAGGACAACATGTCCAATGAGCTTCTCTTATATTTTAAGCCAGCACTATTCAGCACTACTGTTAAAATAGACCAATCCCTTAGGAAATATAAGCCTAAGGGCTGCCCAGTGACCTAAATTTCTTTATAATACATCAAAAAGTAGATCCCTCCATTCCTTCCTATCAATTAATCAATAAAATAGAAGTGCTCGTCCCATATATAGATTTTGCAAATTAACAACATCTGCTGTCATAGAAAAGCAAGATCTACCTGTTGATAGTGCTTGGACTGGCTCAATATTTTTGTTTTACCCGAAAGTGAAGAAATATGTTGTCTAGAAAGAGAGTTCAACTTTGAGACTTAATGTTAAGAGAATGTGGAACACTCCAAGTTGGCATCAGGACTGTATTCAAGACTGTCCAAGTTTTTAGTTTTTAAAAAAATTATTATGATTTTAAAAACAAACAAAACCAACAAAAACAAAAAAGCAAACCAAAAACACAAAAAAACCCAAACAAACCAAAACAAAAGAACAAAACCCCAAACCACGATATTGGACACCCAGCCATTTGAAAGTGTTTCACTGCTGTCATATACAACTTTCCTAGCCTATGTGCAGTCCTGCAAAAGCAGGCTCTGCCAACTCCATTCAAAACACAACGATGAAAAGTTTTGCAAAAACTCCTGTACATTCATAGATTTTCAACATATTTCATGTCTTCAAAAATCCCACTTGATTTCATATTCAAGTAAATGAATGTGAGGGCAGCCTACTAAAAGGAGCTGGAAAAACCTCAACTATACTTCTGGTCTTGTATCCAGGTCTTGCAACAGAATATGTTCACAATGCCAGCACAAGTATTTGTTCTTACAGTGCATTCCCTTCACTACTGCTCTGCTGTGTTTTCCCTGGAGCCTCTCTCAAGCTCTAACCCAAAACTTTTCCTCACAGCAATTCCAAACTCAGTTCTTCTTTAGTATCTCCCAGTTCTCTTCACATTTTTCTTGAGTTTATTCTTTAATTTCCCAAAATTTCCTCCACATATTAAACCAACTTAGATACCTCCATTGAAAAAACCCTCATCTTAAGAAAGATGAAAGACACTCATCTTAATAAATTAACCCTTTTTCTCAGTGGATTCAATGAACTTTCAGTTACCCTTGCCATCACATCAAATGTACCAGCCTCTCTTGAAAAGGATAACCATTCTTGGCCTTGTAAAAGAGAAACTTCCTAGCTAAATCTTTTGTTCCATTTTTATCCAGTGAAAAAGCCATACAGGGTCAGTTCACCTGGGGATGCCATCAACATGGTTAAAGGGTCATTCAGTAAATGAATACCCAGAACCTAGACCAAGTTAGACTTACTTTTTTTCCCCCCTAGAACTTAATTTCTGGAAAAGATATATGGAAAAGAAATAACAAACATCTTAATAAATTCCTTCCTTAACCATTGTGTTACATGGGCACCATTTCTGAAGGAGGAATTCCAACAGGCATAGGTCTTATTTGTGACAGTCAACATGTCTAGAAGAGCTGTAAGTTTTTTGCAGAAGAATTCCTAACAGAGCTCACCCGATAGCCTTTGTAGAGCAAGGAGCCAGGTTCCTAGGAACTTACCCTATTATAGCAAATGCTGGCAGCTCTTGCAGATCAAAGGGGAAATCCATCCGAAAATTTGTCCTGAACAGGGCTGTGATGGTAACTTTGAGAGAAGAAAGAGGTAGAGGAGAGAAGGGAATAATGAGGTGTGAAGTTAAATGCCATGCCCTACTTTTGTAGGGGCAGAGACAGGGGAACAATATGATTAACAGGGACAGGGGAACAATATGATTAACATCATATGTTTTATTATCATATGATTTATTATCATTAATATGATTTGAACAATCATGGAATAGTTATGCTCCTGTGTGGTTTCATGACAAGTATACAACATTACAGATTGGCAGACTGCTCTGATTTTAGTAGTGCCTATTTTTCAACACTTGCAACCCTAGCACTCCCGATGGTATAGGTTTGTTTACAGAGAATGTATATTAATCTTTTAGCTACAATTCCAGATTTTTAAAAGGTTTTCTTTTGTTTCTTTTCTTCTACCATTCATTCTTCAGGAAATAAAAACTTCCCACTACACTCACTGACTCTGAAAACTGTCATTGCCAAGGCAGGCAGTGCTTATGCATCTGGAGAAGCTGTGTCACATGTTGGGATTTCCTTCTAGAAACAAAACTCAGATCCTCTCTGAAATTATACCTGAAATATTTTTGACTGGTACCAAAAGAATGAAAGTCTTAGAAATCGGAGATGGAAAAGATCAGCTAAGCCCCATCTTCTCCAGCTCACCTCTCCTGGTAGTGTTGCACCACTAAAACTGCCCAGATGTTAAAACTTGTCTAGATTTTACCTAGAGGTACCTAATTGTGTGGAAACTGTAAATATCTGTGTGCCAACTGGCGAAGTGCAAATTACCATTCTAGTGCGGAGTGGAAATGCAGCTGAATGAGGATTGATATAAATCCCAACTTGCCCTGGGTGAAGAAATTATTTGCGCAATGAGGAAAGAAAGGAAGCAGTGAATATCTAGCATTATATGATAATTACAGGAAACATCAATTACTTGTTAATTGGTCAGACAGGACCAGGTTTAGAGCAATGATTTAAACAGATCTCTGTGGGTTACATTACCTAAGATAACTAAGCCTGTCTAACCACATGCTACTATCTAAAATAGGAAGATCTTACTCCCTCTCCCTTCACTTCATTCCTTCCCTCCTGACTGCACTGTTCTTCCCCCTCATTGGGTCCACTCTGACACATTTCAAAGCTGTCACTGAGTTCTTTCATCTCATTAAAACCTAATAGAACACCTATCTCCTCTTCTATTGAATTAATCTTCTGCTGGGGAAATGAGTTGAATGGAGGGGTCCAACGAACACAGAGGTGGTACAGGGTAAGGGGAGAAGAACAGTCAGGGAGGGAAGATGGTGAAAAGCAGGATGCCCTCTTTTTTGTTAGTTCAGCCCAAGAAAGGGATCATCTCAATTTAATTTTAGGAAACTGACAGTCCAGGCCTCTATATGACAAAGCATTAAAAATCATAGTAGGGCTCACTTTCAAAGAGTTTTGCCACAGGGTGGCAAAGATGACCAGGGCAAAGCAAAACAGCCACAGCACTTAGTCTGAGTCTTTCTAGTTTACCTCTCTACTCTTACAAGACAGAAAGAGATTTCTACAGAGTCATCCCACCTATCTTCATCCTCTTTCCTGAATGAATAAGCCCTTTTCTCTCCATTGGCTATGAACTCTACTCATTTAGTGTAGCTGTCCAACTTTTACAAGGTGAAAGCTAAGAGAAGTCCAACCACGAAAGAAATTAGAAAGTCTAGTTAATGGGAAAGCCTACTTTAAAAAGTTTTGAACTTTAAAATACCACTAAGCCATGTGCAGAAATGTCAGAAGGAGCAGGAGGAAGGCAAGGTGTAAAACAGTGTGGCAAATAAGACAAAGGCTCAGGACATGGTGAAACAGAAATCCTGCAAATTGCAGAACTTCAGTCTTCCATGATTAACAAACAGGGGCCTAAGTTGCACCAGCCAGCCAGAATGGGCCACATGGTATTTGGAAAGTACAGATAATAGTGTAAAGCCAGCCAAAAAAAGCCATCAGTATCCAGAAGCCAGCAAAGATTCTGAGAGTCGAAGGAAGAAAAGAATTTTGGTGAGGTGCTACGCAACTTATTTTCCCCTGTTTACTCTGAAGTGATTGCCCAGGGCATGGGCACAGAGAGAGGCTGCAGGAACTAGGTCTGTTCAGCCTGGAAATGAGAAGGCTCAATGGGGCTTTAACAGCAGTCTCCCCTACCTCATGGGGAAGTTGTAAAAACACAGTGAAAGAAAGAGGCACAACTTCCATCAGGGAATTTTGTGTATGTATATTGAACAAATGCTTCTTTTTTGGGGAGGTGTTTCAGCACTGGAACAGATGCCCAGGGAGGCAGTGGAAATTTATCCCTGCTGTAAGCAGGAGTCTGGAATAGAAAGCCCCAGGGGTCTCTTCCAAACAAAATCTTTCTGTGATTCTATGATTAAGAATTTTCTGTGGAAGACAGCAAAATCTGCACAGGATACTGAATCAGTTTACCATTGTTGGAAGCAGAGAGGACTGCATAAGAAAAGCAATACTCTGTGTTGATGAATGCAAAGCAATAAAGTGAGGGAAGATTATTGATACATTAGAAAGGAATCTAATTTAACAATAGTATTTCAAGAAAGAAAATTGGATCACTGTAGATCACTCTTAGAAAATAGTCTTTTACTCTTTTGCTAACTGCGGCAGCTAGAAATGTGTAAAAGCTGCATAAAAATGGTATCATAATGCACAGTATTGCATTGCAATATTGTAATGCCTTCCAATAGGTCCATGTAGTAGCCACACCTGCTTGGAACTGATAATTTTATCTCAGAAATATTCTGGAAGAAGATGGCAAGTGTTTGCCTAAGCAGAAAAGATAGTTGACATATTATGTATAAATTTGCAATAGTTTACATGTTCCACATTAATGTTATAGGTAGGTGCAGATAGTGCACATTAAGGAAAGCAATTTCTTCAACTTTTAAGTACGTTAATGTACCTCATTCAAAGGCTTTCTTACTGGGTGATAATCGTAGCCATAGAGAAAACTAGCACAAAGACATTCCCTTATCTACTGAGTGCATAACTTCTGAAGGTAAAGACTTCATAGACTGTGAAGATATCAGAGCCTAAGGAAAACCCTTGCATGAACAAAGACTGGAAAGATCAGCTTGTAACTTGCAGAAGGAAATGAGCAAGAAAAGATGTGAAAGATAAGTTAGAGCAGGCATGATAAAAGATCGGAAAATAATGAATTACTTCGCTAGACAAAAGTTTCTACTTCCTTAGTACAAAGACAAAGAGACTGGCAACACTGACAGGAAAATTCAGAGCTGTGAAAAGGAACTGTTTTTCATAGACAATTGGATCACAGAACTTTTTAGCCCAGACAGTCAATGAAGCAGAACGTAAGGAGCCATTAAGGTGGGTATTAAAGCTATCTGGATGATTTTGAAAAGGGGACAGTGATTAACATGTTTCAGGATTAAGCTAATTTCTAATGATTTGAGAGATCAGCAGAAGAGTTAGAGCAGATAAAGTGAAGGACAGGAGATTATCTTCTGTCATCTGTCTTTGAATTTCCTGTATTTTCCTCTGGAAAGAACAGAAATATGTGGAGTTTTTTGTGATAGATCTGATGGTTGGATACCCCTCAATATGAAGCAGTGTTTCACAAAGATGTGGTCATTTTCTACATTTAAGTAGAAAACACAGTCACTTTCTATATTCAAGAGAATATTCAAGCCAAATAATGGTTTAGTGCAAAAAAAATCCAACCCTGTGAAATCAAGGGAGGCACAGGTTATAGCACTTTTAAGTAAGGGAGCTGCCCGTATAGAGCTAAGATCAATGAAACAGATGTAACTCTAAAAATAACAGATAAAGACATTATAAGCAGGAAGTTTACAAAGAAATAGCAGCCTTCTGCATCAGTTGGAACTCCATTCCTACAGCACGTGAAATGCTCTCCTGAACAAGCTCATTCTGCGCTACGTCTGTCTGCACAAATGTTCCACTCACGCTTTTCAGTTACTTGAGATAGCTTTTTTTTTCAGGACCTTCAGTCAGACTCTAGCAATCCTGTAGCCTCCTAATCATATTATCTTCTCAGTTTGGTTTGACTACTTGGTTTTTATGCTTCTAGTCAAGAGATGACTAAAGCAGATCATGGCATTTCCAGCAGATCACAGCAACATATGCTGTAGTATGTATAACATTCTCTGTGATGGGATATCTCTATGTTTGCAGCTTTGACATTATGCTGAGGTAAAAATCCCACCTCAGGGCCCCTCTTACTTGCCAAGAACTCATTTTCCGTCACTTTTCAGTCATATCCCCGGCACACCCAGGAATAGGTTGGTTTATACAACTGACGACATAAGACACTTCCCTTTCTCTTTCCTTCTGTGCTGTTGGAAGTCACGTGTCATGGCAGAAGTTTCAAACATGATACGAGGTTGTGGTTTTGAGAAAGATGGAAGATAATAAATTAATGGAGCAACTTTTCTACAAAGAAAGTAGGAATAGTACTTAGCTTACCTGCATCCTTGTTCCAAACAGCAAGGACGCGGAAAACAAAGGCACTAAAGGTAGCTGCAAAGAAACCTCTCCAATAATTGCGCACAGCAAAGTATGTGGAAGTGACCTCAATGCTGAAAAGGACCCCTAGAAAGAGGTGGAAAAGGAACAAAGTTAAAATCAGAAGTGTGATGTTAGAAGCATGAAAGAGGCTTCTGAATAGTCTTCTAGAGCAGTGGTCTCCAAACTTCTTTGCTCACACACTCCTATCAATAATTTTTTTTTAACATGTGTCTCCCAGCATATATGTATTTATTTAAAAATTATACACATGTACTACTGTACTAATATATTAGGTACAACATAAAATATACATTAAAAATAGAAATTAAAAAAGGATGAGATAAGGATGAAATACAATTTTTTAAATAATTTGTTTTATTTATTAATGGAACAATTTTTTTTTGTTCTAAGTAAAAATATTGATATTATTTATTTTTTAAAATCTTGATTTAACACTTTGTGATACAGTAATTCAAAGGTCTGGTTCTATATTTGGTTTATTTCGATACTTGGCCTTAATGGCTGTCATAGCTGAAAAAGATATCTCACAAAGAATCATAGATTCAAATGCAAAAAAGGCATCATTAGCTGTGCTTGCTAAACCATGATACTATTTTTTCAATTCCATACACCACTTATGCAAAGATTTTTGTTGAAATTTGGATAGTAAATTTCCGTCATCCCTGATGTCAATTGGTTGTTCTTGCAAACTACTCAGGAGGTGTTGATTTTTTACATTTTAACAAATAGGTTCAAAATCCACTGAAATTCTTAATCTGGAAGATTTTTAAACAGGTTAGAAAGGTCTGTTTCCAAGTGTTTTAAGCATACAGGTATGAGAGCTTTTTGTAGGCGACAGACATTGTATTTGGCAACAAATTCACAAAATCTCCATAAATTTATTTTTAAAAGCAGTTACTTTCTCACCCACTGTTGAAATGCCATTTTCACCTAGAAGGGATACATGAAGTATGGGTGTTTTTAGGAAAATAATTGCTACATAGCATGCTACTGACAGACGGTTGTCATCACAGCGAAGATTAGCAAATTCAGACCACTTGTGTTTTTGTGAAAGAAAAATGTGTAACGTCTTTAAATTCAGCAAGTCTTTTAAAAGTCCATTGCCACGAGATAACCAGCAAATGTCTGTGTGGTACAAAAGATTTTCATGGTCACTCCCCATCTCTCTACAAAGTATTGTCAAGATTCTACTGTTTCAAGGTCTTGTATTTCTGAAATTAACCACATCAGTGATATCTTGTAGCACTTCGTGCATGTCTGGCTCCCATTTCTTTGCTGCAATAGCTTGCCTACAAACAATGCAATGAATGAATTTCAGGTGTGGCACTATGTAACCTTACCATGCAATACTATTCTTATGCCAGTCAAAGCAGCTGCTCCACCTTTTGTTACACTTGCATGGATTTTCCATAAAATATTTTTATCAAAGAAGTAATTTACTGTTGAGAACATAGCTCCTCTGGTAGGTCTTTCCTTTTGTGGCTCACAGAAAGTAGTTAATGTATTTCACTATCAAAACAGACTCTAGGAAATACCGTAAGCTGAGATATGTTAGAAACATTTATACTTTCATCCAGCTGCTTAGCAAGCCTCTCGCACAGTGTACTTTGCACTGATACTTATTTCTTCAAATCTTCAGCAATGTTTTCTATGTCTTCCAAAAGCATTTGCTGCCAGAGGAATGCATTTTAGTTTGCCTTCATATTGCTTTTTGTGCATTACTTCTACCATTTTTACCATGGCATGAAGAAGAGGTGTTTCCCCACCGGTTTGTAACTTCTTGTCTTCTGCTATGGAGTAAGAAACCTCAAAGGAGGCTTCTAAAGATTTATCATTAAGTTCAGTGAAATTTTATAAATAATGGATTGAACATCACAAAGCTTGAAACATCACTGAAAAAATTGTAGAAGTGTGTCCTCATGTTATGGATGCTTAGTGTTCAAACGTTGCTAATTCTGATGGCTTCATACCATCATTACCCAGCTTCTTAAAGCCCAATATATACCTAGGGTGAGGTTCATCATTAACCATAGCAGATGTAAATCCATATTGCAAATAGTCTTTTGCAATTTTTGGCCAACTTCTTATCAGACCTAATTACCTAATACCTGCTTTTACCTTATAATATGTCTGATTAAGAGCTTGTACAATGAGTAGAAGTATCAGCTCTGCCATTTTCTTCTAATTATTCTGTGCTCACATTCTTAGTATTATCTTCAATCCTCAGTCTCATTGCAGGCATCTTTTTAAGCCACTTGTCCATTTTGTGAGTGTTAGTTTAGTTAACAGCAGATAATATAATCCATAGATCCACTTAAATGGTAACACACCGATTGCAATACATTGCAATATGCTGAATGTGAGCAAGTGACTGAGGGCACCACTGTCCACTCTATGTGTTGTGAAGAGCTCTTCACCCAGGACACCTCATGCACTGTATGTGACAAGTGGCCACCCAACATATGGACCAACAGAGGGCATCAGTGCTAATACATGTACTGAATAGTAGTAAAGTTTCATTTATTTCTTATTTTTTTAGATTTAAAAAAAGAAAGAAATTCCAATGTTTTCCAATATTCCAATCATCTTGTACACCCCTTGTGGTGTGTCTGTCCCAATTTGGAGACCGCTGTTCTAGACAGCCTTCCCCTCTTGCCTGCAGAAGGCTGACAATATGTGGAAAAAAAAGGCTATGTAAGACATGTTGGGGGAGTTGTAGAAGGTAACCTTCTTTGTTCAATGTAGAAGACAGATCAAAAATGCAGTGCAGGAATGGGGGAGAGGAGAAGAGGACTAGGCAGGAGAGGATTTAGGTACCTGAGAAAAAGGAAACAGAACAGCCACTTGCCTCCAAGTGGTGTCCCAAAGCAGCAGCCGACCCCCACAGCGCAACCCACAGTCAGGACATCCGTGTAATAATATGGCTGCTACTGGTGAAAGAGACAGACAAACAGAAGAAAGAAGGAAAGAAAGCAAAGGGTGAGCAACAAAATTGGCATGTATGTGCTGTCACCCAGCTGTCACCAGGCTTAGAGTTATAGCTGTCTCTGTCTTACTTCTCCCTTCTGGATGGCTTTAAAATATTCAAAAGACAAGACCTGGCACAAGACAGGCATATACCTGGAGCCACATCTTCAACACATATGGAGAAGGCAGCACCTCATCTTTCATTGAAAAACACACACATTTCTGCCACTGTAGAATAAATGACTTATGGAAAATCCTCAAGAGGGTGGAGGGCGCACATGTATGTTTTACTCCATCTCTTTTACTTTGGCAGGGAATCTCAGGATGAACATGTACCAGAGAGTGCCTCAAAAACTCCACCCTGTCAGTTTGTGTGCACAAGGCACACGCATATCCAGAACCAAGCGTGGATAGTTGCTGAAGGTCCTGTCACCCTGGGTAGATGAGTGGGTAACAGATCACCTAGCAAAGAGTTGTGCTGTCCTGGTGAAAACAATCACAATAATAAAAGAAATGGAAGGTTTAAATGGTAGAGCCTCTTCTGAGGCAGTTTTGGAAGACATAGAGCTGTTGAAAGGGAGAAAATGCTCTTCCACTCTTTCTTCAAGATTTGGCCCTGAGAATAGTGAAAGGTGAGCAAATAGGTTTTCTTTTATTGTATTTTCTCTAAATATTAGGTGGCATATAATACCCCAGTGTATTTCGTCATGTGCCATGTACATGTGTCATGTAAAAGTCGTGTGTTCCCAAAGCAGCCTGTTAGATCTCCCATAGGACTTTTGAGAAAGGGTGGCCTTGTGTTGTGGTGGGAATAGGAGTGGCCAGGCTGAATTCTAAGGATGGAAAGAAATTAATTCCTGTTTACCTGAGCAGGTAGATAGATCCTCAACCAAGAGCTGTCTCAAGGCTATCTCTGCACAGCCCAACAAAAAAGGGCCATGAACCATTCCCTGACCCAGAACAATGAATATATTCTTATTCACAGCTTTGTCCTAGATAACTTCTTGGCCTTATTAGTGCCCCTGTGGCCTTAAGACATAATCATGTACACAACAGGGATGGGCTTCAGTTCAAAGTGTCTGGAATAGTGGGAAGGTTGTGTTATAGCCCACCAGCATGGTGATTAGCAGCTTGAAACAGAGAGTACATGCGACATAGCCTGCAGTATGGCAAGACATAATAAGAGCTGTTTGAAGATGCAGAGCACCTTCTGCTTGTCAAGGGCTAAACTAGTTTTTCAAATCCACTTTGAGGGTTCCTCATTAATATACAGGGTGGTGTTCTCCAGCAACAACACCAAGAAGTCATACACTGTGGGCAATACGATGTACAGTTTTAGTCTGGAAGTTACATCTGGAGGCTTCTTCTCCAACTTGCTTCTCAGAGCTGGGCTAACTCCAAGGCTAGATTGGAGTCCTTAGGATTCAGCTAAGGCTGTCTCAAACTTGCTATGTTGCCCACCATATACACAGCGCCCAGCCTCTCTCATGTTGAACCTGATTTTCCTCTTGGCATATCTTTTCTCAAGTTATCAACTAAGGGACCTTTAATCTGTAGCTGACAAACCATGTTCCTTCCTTTTTTTAGTCACAAGGAAGGTTTAGTTCCTTCCTTTTTTTAGTGATGCAAGACTACGTTGCATTTGTCAGCTAACTCATCCATTTGAAGACTAACAAGAAAGCAATGCATGGAAAAATAAAGCCAACTTTGAAAAAACATTGCATTTCAAAAACTCCTTAAACTTCTTGGCACAATAACAATGAACAACGTTCATGGCAGACAGGGACTGAGCAACCTGCACCATTAGAAATCAGCACAAATTATAGGTGCCACTTTTCCTGTGACCTTCCCTTTCTTTCACTGCCACCAGTTACATGAGAAAAGAAAGGACTCGTGTTGCAAGAGTGGAGAGGTATTTGTGGAGAACCTGCCTCAGAGCAGGAGATCTCACAGCAAAAGACTAAACGGGTTGTACATCAAAGGTCACATATAGGAAGACACTTGCCTCCAAGAGGAGCCCCGAAGCAACATCCAACTCCAACTGCGCAAGCCGTCACCAGGAGGTCGAACTGCCTATGCATATTCTGGAACAGCCAGAGAAGGGCATGCTGGGGTTAGAGGGAGCAAAGCCAGGGGGTTAGGGTCCAGAACAATGAAACAAAGCAACAGCCAGCAGCAGATTCAGCCATTGCTACTACAAAGAGCAGTCTCTACACACTTTAGTGCAGTCTTTAGTACTGTCAGCTGGTCTTCAGCAGTGACACCTGGTCCTTATGCAGAAACAGGTTCTACTCAAGTAGAACAGCACCTCTCATTGTTGTATTGCACAGCCAGTTCCTGCTAGGAGCCTGTATGTAAAACAGTTCCTACATTTAGCTATATATGCAGTTAACAGATTTTTTATACTACTAATCAATACAGTGATCAGCCTGCAGAGGCTGTTCTGCAACAGCAAAAGCCTAGAGACAGTGTCAGTGTCTATAATTAGCAATGCTGTATAAATCTGGCTTAAAGACAAATTGATCTTTGTCTGCAGCTACGTTTTTATACAGACGTTGATCACAGTGCAAAGGTATCAGCATAATGAGGTTGAAAACATGTCAAATGTATATTCCTAACCAGCCTGTATATCTGGCCTCCCACAATACCATATTCTTGTATTTTACTGCTCTATATGTATTTTACTCTTCTTCAACCCATATGCTTCCTCTGTGTTTTGTGGCCTGCCAATACTATCCTATGTGTCTTAGGAGTTCAACCTGTGGAAGAGCTATATGCAGATATGTGCCTTACCTCATACACACCACAGAAGATAGACATGAACTTGCTGAGTACCACAGCACAGATACTGGCAATATGCACAAAAGGACCCTGCAAGAGAAGAGGAGGAGAAAATCAGAGGGAGTTACCCTCTGGTTACTGACAACAATTTACATGTAGATATCATAATTTCCCTTTGTCCATATTAACCAGTTCTCTAATCTTCTTTTTTCACTCTTAAAGACAACCTGACTTGAGTTCTTTGATGTTTTCTATATCAAGCCTTTCAAAGTAGAAGGAAAATGACCAACGGAAGATAAGTGTTGCTGGAAAGAGTAGAGCTTTGAGAAGAGGAATGGTGGCAAGAGAAAGAAAACATTTATAGACTCTTCTTCTACACTTCCTCACTCACCTCCCAGACCCTGGCCAGTACTGCACATGAAAACAGCAATATTTACCTCTTTTCCCACAGGCATGCCACTTCCAAGCCCAGCTGTGAGGGCCACAACTTTGGCCACAAAAGCTTTGAGAGTGAGATATTCCTTGAGGACCACTCCCCTCATAATGGTCTTGAGCTCTGGGATCCCGGACCCTGAAAACACCAGCAGAGCAGAGGGTGAACAAAACCCACAGGCAAATGGAATAAGAAAAAAGGACAGAAACAGATCTTGCCATGCCTTCTGCCCTCACCAACAGCTTGTGGAGAGACAAGGTGGCAGAACATGGCCGCAAACAGAATAAGAACCAGCGGGTATGCAACCCACGCCAGATATTGCATAGGAATATTCGGATGGAGCTCTCTGTACATCCACTTGTAGGCTGTAGACAGAAAAATAAAGAAGTTGTCAGTAACCACAGCTGCTCCAAGCAAGTTGGTAGACATCAAAGAACTACACACTTGCTAAACCTGCCCACACTAAATCTCCCTGAGAAGTACTATACTAAGTCCTCATTTTCTAAGACAAGCTTTGTTACATTTTAAGTACAAGTCCCCAAATAAAAGAAGCATTATGCAGAAATGGATAGAAGTGGTGAGGATGAGCTGCTAAGAAACCAAACTGAACTGTGGCTACTGTGCAGTTCATCTTCTTGCCTAAGCTGGCTCCACACAGAGCAGGAGGCTGAAATTTGGTGGAGGGAAAGGAAAAAAAAGGAACTCAGCTTTAGGGAGTATAAAGGACAGGGGCACTCTCAGACTGGTTGGGTAAGCCATACACCTGGTGGATGGGAAAGCTCTAGAGAGACGAACACTGGGCTGAAGGGATATTGAGAGCTTTGAGAAACTGCAGGGTCTGAGGGACATGAGTAGCCAAGAGTGCTGAGACAAAAGGGTTGGTGTGCATGTGCAGGTCAGGACTGAGACACTGAGGATAAGGACAAAGGAACAGCGCAGTTAGTGGGATGTAGGCAGTGTCTGTGTGTCTGTGCATGGACATGGAGGACAAGGGGACTGAAATATCTTGTAATTGTTATAGCTGGCAAACAGGAAAAATGCTGGGAAAGGATGTAAGACAGTGCTTAGGAGATCTTTATGAAAAGAGCCAAAGGAGAGAGCACTATGTGGCCAGGTAGCTGAAACTACAGGGCATTGCATAAATAAAAATTGGAAACAACAATAATGAGGCAAAAAGCAGAAACAGCATGAGGAGAGCCTCTAAGAGCCCTTCCCCTCATCAACCTCCGTGTGCTCAATAAACCTGAGGAGGATGGGAACCAGTGTAATAGGAAGGACTGCAGTACTACTTCCATGTGCCCCTACGTATTCAAGGGAGCAGGAGGGAAAACAAGTAAAAATAACGGTTCATCTTTGACTCATACACTTGTCCTTTGTTTCTGCCCACTTACTTCCAGATTTTTCCCCACCATCCCTTTTAGGAACCTCTCCTTAGTTAACTTTTTCTCTTCTATGTTGCAAGTACCTCAAACTTCCCAGGCAGTGAGGGCTGAGGATGGGACATTGATTTTAAAGGAGGAGGAACATTGGTCCCTGGGCTTTGTAAAACATTCATATAATTTATGGTGTGCTTTTGCAACACCTGAATGGGACCCACCCTGTAGGCTCTTTGCACTGGCATAATCCATTCCCCAGCTCACCAACGCCATGACCAGACCCAACAGAATCAAGAAAATCCAGTCCTCTCCAAGCTTCTTGGTAACATATTTCTGGACGCGTCTTGCACAGTCTGTGGAGGGAAAAGCAAGCCAGAAAAACTGAGGGAACATAGATGAAGCCTGTGTCAATCTCTCCTCTCCTATGCTGAGAACTGAATACAACAAGGATTTATTTGGAAGCATCATGGGCTTTGTGTTGCAGGACTGGCACCCACAGAATCACAGAATGGTAGGGGTCGGAAGGGACCTCTGATGATCATCCAGTCGAACCCCCCTGCCAGAGCAGGATCACCTAGAGGGGATCACACAGGAACATGTCCATGGGTTTTGAATGTCTCCAAAGAAGGAAACTCCCCAACCTCTCTGGCCAGCCTGTTCCAGTGCTCTGTCACCCTCGAAGTAAAGAAGTTTTTCCTTCTGTTTAGGTTGAACCTCCTGTGTTCCAGTTTGTGACCATTGCCCCTTGTCCTGCTGCTGGGCACAACCAAGAACAGTCTGGTCTCATCCTCCCACCCATCCCTCTTTTACACAAATCTTATTCAGTTTCAGGAAAAAAAAAAAGAAAAAGGGAGGGGGGGTGGAATTTCACATCTTGTGCAGTAGCAGCAAAAAACTGCCACAAGAAAGTCCTTTTCCTCCTGTTACAGAAATCTGTTGTAGAAAATAATCATCAACCTGGGACTGGTCTTTCGAACAGATCTTGGCTCTTCCTATGATGAAAGCTCACACGAAAAGGTCTTTTGGATCTCCTGTGATTCCTTTTTCTTCCTTCCCTGCTTCTCCCCAGTCACAATTTTCTTGTATTTTTGCCTTCCTTAAATTTCATCTCTCTGGCCTACTCAATATCTGGTCACAGGGTAATGAAAGACGAATTTTCCCTACCTTGACATTTGGAATAGTGCTCTTCTTTGATCTCTACTTGACTGCCACGTTTCAGGGGTCTTTCATTGTTCTTTTGGGCCTGCTTCTTATGCAGTAGTTTTGCTGCTTCCTTATCTGCCAAGTCGGTTATCTGGTCTGTGTATTGGCCATAAAGCTAGAGGAGTAAGAGAGATCAAAAAGGAAAGGTAAGGCTCCTTCAGAAAGGCTCCTTCAGAAATAGCATTAGAGATGAAAAGGCAGATCTACTAACAGTCAGATGTGCAAACCCAAATGTAACCAAGCAGGGAGACAGAGACACAGAAATTCTCAGACAGATGAAGCTCATAATTTTTTTTTCTTTTTCCTTTCTGGTTCCCTCTTCCCAATCTTTTAATTTTCTTTTTGGGGGTACAAGATATGATCCTGGAATATTAATTGCTTTCCAGCAGCCTGAGAAAGCTCTGGGTGTGGTCTGAAGGGATTGGGCACAGGCTTGGGCAGAAGGTCAAGATAGTTCACATGAAGCTGGCAACCTCAGGCCTGGCACATAGACTTCAGCAGCACCGTAAAACATCTCTGAAGGTTTCAAGAGGTCTTACACTATCAAACAGTCTGCAGGAATGTCCTGCATCTGTTCCTCCTGCTGCCAAGGAATGCTTAACAGGGCACACAGCCACTGATGGTGCCTGCAGAGGGAAATAAGCAGCATCAGCTCAGAAATACCATGGAGTGCTGCACACCTCTTCCCATTATTTACCCAAATCATCACATTAAGTCCTCACATATCTCCAGCTCCTCTGAATTTCCTACATAATCTAGTCTTTGTCTTCAGATGCTAGCCTTAAAATGCAGTTGGTTATATGCAATTCACAAGTAGTTACATGCGTTTACAAATGACATTTCACACATGGATCTGTAGGAAACTTGGCAGTTGTGCCATGTTGACAACAATGAGCTGTTAAGAGAGCTTGAAGCATCCTGACTGTGCCCACTTATTTGTTTATCAGATCCCCTCAAGAGCAGCTTATCTCCCTCACTCTTTCAGAATATAGGTGGGAAAGGGCTGCATTCAAGAAGCAGAGAATAAGCCTCTTCTCATCACGTGCCCTTCAAGTTTTGCCTTTACTTCAGGTCAGGTTACCACCTGATGCATGGCCTGTGATTTTGGCACTCCTCACCTGTGAGAAGGTGACCCTTTGCTTCCTCCCCAGCAGAACATCTGCTTCTCTAGGATTTTGTGAGTGGCAGGAGGAGAGTGAGCAATGTGGTGATCAGCAAAATCAGACACTTCAGCTGGAGAATGGCAAGACATATGAGAGATATAAAGCACTACCACACGCTTAGGAGACATTCCTATTTGACAGCTTTGCATCTCCCCCTTTCGAAGTGACACAGGAGATGTTGCTCCTATTCCCTTGGGATCTCCATGAACTGAAACATCATCTGTACAACGGGGATAATGCAGCTGACCTAACCATAAGAGAATTTGAGATCAAACAGATTCAGAGACTCAGAGAAAGATTTACACTGGAAAGCACCTCTGGAGTTTTCTAGTCCAGTCCTCTGCTCATAGCATGCGAACTGCAAAGCCAGGTCAGGCTGCTCAAGACCTTGTCCAGGCAACTCCTGAACTTCTCCAAGGGTGCAAATTCTACAGCTTCTCTGAGCACCTGTTTCAGAGCTCTGCCAATTGATATTTTCACATAACAAATATGACTGAAGGTCCTAAGTAGTTTATTTATTTGCATATATTCCTCAAGAGACACTTGAACCACGTGCAATAGCTTCCTTCAAAATCTCTAGTGGGTTTTTTTTTTTCCACAGAACACACATTTAGGCTTTTTAAAATCATCCTGTTCTTAAGGTGGCTTACCTGCTGGCTCTTAAACACAAACTGATTCTATCTGAACACCAAAAATATTCTTCCGTTCATCAAAATATTGGAAGCAGACAAATCTAATGTAATTATTAATCCTACAATTATCAGCGTGCAAATTAAGCAATGCAGACCCTTTGCAGTGAGGAACGGCCATGCTCTGACCTCCATAATACAGACAAGACAGTGAAACATCTGGCTGAAGGCCTTGCCAGACTTCATGTACAAGGTAAGCTGTCACACATAGAATCCAGTCCTAAATAGCAAACTGACCTTTTTATTTTTCCTTTGTCTCTTTCAGCCAGAAATGCCAGGTACTAGCAGATTTTAGACAAATGCATCTTCACTTCAGTCACCTCAGCTAATATTTTGTTGCCTTTACATGATCATGAGGGATGAGTTTATATAAAATACAGCTTAATACAAACTATGAACTCAAACCCACACTGAGTATGATGTTCAAATCAGTCTTCCATCTGCTCAGATGGAACACCATGATGGTGCAATCGTATGAATGGCAAAAGTGTTCATACAGTATCCTAGTTCATTGAGTCTACCTGGCTGGAAAATGGGGTGCTTCAGATGTGGGAACAAAGGAGTTAGTCTCTGGACCCAAAACTGAAGGGCTGTTCTGGAGAACAAGTTAGTCTCAACTCACTTAAAGAATGCTTCATACACGTACTTTGCTTCTCCAGTACTCTGGCACTATTTAAAATGGTAAGAGATTGTGGAACAGAGAAAGAATTTGGAAATCAGAGGATGACCTTAAAGCAAAATTAGGTTAGGCAAGAAATATCCACTCCACTGGAAGACATGTAAAACTAAAAATATGACACAGTAGGACTTAGACTGTTCCTTGTTCTGATGTTCCCTCTCTAGCACAAGGAACACAGGGTTTCTGAGCACCAGAAACACTGAAGAGAATTTTAAAAGATGTCAATTACTACCTAAAGGGTTGAGCCAGAAAGGGTACTATCACACCCAGCTTGGCTAAATGCTGAGTGAGAACATTGTAATGGTGCAAAAACAGCTGAAGGTATAAATACTGCTAAAGGGGAAGGATTCCCCCCCCCCAAAAAAAAATTAAAACCATCCAGTGAGAAAGCACAACTGGGGTAAAGTTCATTTTCATGGAGGAAACATTTATTAGTGTTTAATTGTAAACCAGCAGGGTTTGTCTTTAAAAAGAAAAAATGAGGAAGTTTCACTGCTTGAGTAATGGAGGTAAAGCTGCAGAGAGTCTCAGGAGGAAAATACAAACAGCACTACAATCTCAAGACTTTTTGGGGAGCTATTTTCTGAGAGCTCAGCACCTGCATAAAACTGCCTTCTCTCGCAGTCCAAAGCCTAACCTGTTTTCCATGTCATTCAGACTGAACACTATATTCTGCTCAACATACTCCAGACCTGACATCCCTTCCCCTAGCACTGCCAGTTCACACTGTTTTTAATCTGCTGCTCCTGGCCATTGAGGCAGCCTTGGGCTCTACTGCTCATCCCTCTCGCTCCTGCCTTGCAGCCATGCTGCTATTCCTGAAATTATCTTGCTCAGTTTTGTTTTTTTTCCTGCTGGATCACAAAAGAGTGGCCATATTTGGTCTCAAACGTGAAACCTCCCAAAATGCACTCCATAAGTAAATTTAAATGCCAGTAAAAAATCTAAGCTCTAGATGTAGAGTCAATGAGACACTTGTGAGGGGTGGGGAGCAGCAACAAAATAATAGTTATTCCTGAAGAATGAAAGGCAAAGGGGAGATCTAACAGCAGTCCCACCACTCAAAGGAAGAGGGGTGTTGGAGAGAAACATCAGAGTGAGACTTGTCAGGGGGGCACAGTGAAGGACAAAAGGAAAAAGGTGTCACTTGCAAGAAAGCAAAGTCTGACTACATATAAGGAAAACATATCCTCCCCCTCTTGAGAGTGGTTCCGGGAGCAGGTGCCCAGAGGAGCTGGGGAATTTTCAGTCTTGGAGATGTTCAGGACTTGCCAGGACAATGCCCTGGACACAAAAATGCTAGCTTTGGAGTCAGCCCCGCTGTGAGCAGAAACTTGGGCTTTGGACCCCCAGAGGTTCCCTCCCACCTGCATCTTTCTGTGAGTCTGTTATTCCATATTACTGTATTGCCTAATTACTCACTGCACATCCCTTCCACTACACCCATCTGTGTATTACTGAGGGAGCTCTCTGCCATGAACAGCCTTCCTATAGCCACAAATAACACAGCTTCTAAATACTTCACCCACTGGAGCTGCTTTCTCATGCAGAAAGAAAACAATACAAAAACCTACAGTGTATGAGAATGCATATTTTTTATCAATGCATATTACAACATTGATCATATATCTACTATCTGCTATCTTGTCCAAAATTATGTATATATTACTACTATTATCTTAGTACTGTTATTATTTTATCTATTAATCACTATAATTATTTTAACTACCAATTATCTGGAAGTCCCAGGCCAAAGACCAAGACTCCACTGTTCTGGGGCCTGTGTAAACCCAATCAAATCACAAAGCCAGTCTGCAATAGCTTCCAACCTACATATAAAACAGCAGGCAACAGCTACCAAAAGAAAATGCCGCAACAGAGTCAAAATATCTGTCAGCTGTTTTTTCATATGATGGTGAGGAAAGAAATCTTCATGCTTACTCTGCATAGAAATGGATGAAAACATGTGCAGCAGGTTGTTTTTCATGCTAATAAAATAAATGTGCATATTTGTACAAGACGTGTACATTAGTATGCATATTTATATTTTATCTGCTTGTGCATGAATGGCTAGAAAAAGCTACAAATGCACAGCAAGTCTGGTGTTGCCAGAATATGTGTGCATACAAAGTTTCATACATAAATGTACATGCATACATGTGTATGTGAGAGTTTATGTAACGGTACTTCTAGGGCATAATTTTTGGTAAATCTATAAATATGGCTGTCTGGTTTTAAGATTTCAAATTGTGTTCACAAATGCATGCTTGCCTGGGGACATTACTGCCTGAAGACATGCATGGGAATGAATTTGATGGCCTGCTTGTTTGTGTGCCAGGCTGCCTGTCCACATGCACTGACCAGCTCTGGAGCTGCAGACAAAGACACTCCAGTGCGAGGCAGCAGGAGCATAGAGATGGGTTGTATGGCCTCACTACGCCATCTGTGCCTGCTTGTGAGAGTGGTTTTTGACATCTGGAAACAGCAAACTGGGTGGACACATATGAACTGGCATGTTTCTGTGCATGGATGTGCTTTACTGGAGAAACAGACTGCATCCCACAGCTCCCCATTGCCCTCAGTTCACTAATGGCTCACAGACCACAAAGTGCTTTTCATAGAATCACAGAATGGTTTGGGTTAGAAGGGACCTTAAAGATCCAGGGCAACCAGGCCATATGGGCACACATCCCACTAGTTCAGGTTGCCCAAAGTCCTGTCCAACCTGGCCTTGAACGCTTCCAGGGAGGGTTCATCCACAACTTCCCTGGGCAACCTGTGCCAGTGTCTCACCACACTCACAGTAAAGAATTGCTTCCTAATATCTAGTCTAAATCTACCCTCTTTCAGTTTAAAACCATTCCCCTTTGTCCTATCACTACCTGCCCTTGTAAAAAGTCCTCTCCCAGCTTTCTTGTAGGCCTCCTCAGGTACTGGAAGGCTGCAGTAATGTCTCCCTGGATCCTTCTCTTCTCCAGGCTGAACAACCCCAACTCTCTCAGCCTGTCTTTGTAAGACAGGTGCCCACCTCAGCCCACTCAGCCCACCTCAGCTCTCCAGACCTAGGTGTTGCTCCGCTTACATAGCACAAGGTACGAGTGTGCCACTCTTCTAGCAGGGCTGGGACACTTACCCAGGGCCAGGCTGATGGCAGCAGGACGTTTCCTTTCTGCCACCTGCCCCTACCTCAGGCCCTGCCCACCCTGGGTCCACCACCCACTCTGGGTCTACCACCTTCTCTGAGATGGGCTGCAGGGCTGGCACTCAGCAGCGGGCAGTGAGGCTGGGGAGCTGCAGCCAGGAGCTTTCCTGGCCAGGCTTTTCAAGGGCTGAATCCTGGTGGATCTCCACTCCAGCTGGACACAGGCACCTCTCTTTCCTGTCCCACCCTGTGCTCACCCTGCTAGTGTGATTCCTACAGCCAAACCATTGCCTTCTCTTAGTGTAAATAAAGCATAAACTGCTCCTCCAGTTAGACCTCTGTTCAGCCACTCTCCTGTTTGGGCTGCAGCTTTCAAATCAGCCAGGGAGCAGTTTTGGAAGAATTTAGTGTAGGAGACATTTGCAAAATATTATATGTTTTAGGCAGTTTCAGAAGAGAAATTTGTGAATATGGCGGTGGAACTGATTCTCTAATCTTTTGCAATGTGGCACATATAATCTTCACTGGGTTGCTTGTCTACTGGAAGAGCTTTTCTTGGTGGCAAATGTGGCTTTTTCACAAAAGTCTTCAGGAAACACATCCCTTCCCTCATCGCCCAATCATTCACCTGAGTATTCATGTAAGGGGATTTGTATTCATGTAAGGAGAAACATCCACTCTGTATGAATTTCACATTCACACGTTCTCACTCTCATCATTTGACTGTATCCTTTATTGCTCTAAAGTCCTCTTACGTCAGCTTAGTCTGAGCAGAGTGGCAGGAAATAAGACACCAGGACTCTGCTTTAAAACCTCCCCTTTGCAAGAGGCTGTTCCAAAAGGACAGGTAGAGGAGATACAGAGAGTAATGGAATGAGAAGCCATAACTAGAGTACTTTTATGCCTCAGATACTTTTTGAAACCACTGCTTGTATGAACCAGAGCAAGAGACAGGTCAGGCTTAAGGGTTAGAAGATCCCTCTCTTACAGCTCCCCTAAGAGCTACCAAAACTACCAACATACATATATGGGTCTATGACCTTGAATTGCATTTTAGTCAGAGAAAAGTCAGAATGGAGCTCTGCATTACTTCATCTACACAGCTGTGCACATAGATACCCATCTATGTACATAATTGTTTTCTTTGTTTTTATTCACTCTCCTGCTCTACTTAATATGACTATGCAGCTGAAGGCAGCTGCAGTTTCTCTTCACTGTCACATATACATTAATGATCCAGTTGATTTTTCCCATCCCAACCTGCCCATTCTAACTTTCTTTGTGTCCATGGCAGGTGAAAATGATGCCTGACTCGAAATACTGAGAGCACTCCTGGATATAAGTACAATCGTGAGAGTCAATGCTTCACCTGGGAGCCAACAAGCAAAGGGAGGAAATGGTAGCATTGGGAATAGAGAGGGATATGTGCTCTACAGCGCCATTCTGGGAGCCCCCAGAGACTATGTGGTCCCAGGGAGACCTGTGCTGCCACAAACATCCCAATTGTCCAGCCCTACCTGTGGGTAGCTGAGGGAGTTCTCCAGGTAGTGCAGGTCGTCCCCTGTCCCCCTGGCCTCGCGTCCTGCCTCCAAAGGTATCCCGTAACGGGTGCATTTCTCAAAGCAGACATAGTCGTATTGCGGTGTGCCCCCCCACAAAGCTGACTTCGATCTGGGTTCCTGTGTCATGGTCTTAGAGCTCTCCATGCCTCTACTCTTCCTCAAGCTCAGTTGTAACAGAGCTGCTGCTCCGGGCCTTACCTAGAACCACCTCCTGTTCTGGCCAAGGGCATGGCCTCTGCACTTTCTTCTGCTCCCTCCTTTTCTTTCTCTCCTCTGACCACTCTGTCTTGTCCTGTTCCTGCACTCACTTTCTCTCTGCCCCTCCTCCTCCTCCTCCTTGTGCCTCTCTCACTTTCTCCCCTTCCTGTGCAAAGGCAGTGATTGCTGGGTTTAACTATATTTATAGCAACCTTCCTCTGCCACATGATTCCCCAGTGCTGTGTCTGATCTCAGCAAAAGGCACTAACTCCGCCAGGATTGAATATCAGGTATGGGCAAGAGGGGAGCTCCTGAAGGAGAGGGAAGGGGGAGGAGGGAGGGGAGACAAGGAAAGAAGGTGGTAAGACAGACAGAGCTAGAAGTACGGAGACAGAAAGCAGACAGGAGGAAGCAGAAATTATTATCCAGGAGATATCTTCTTTCACACCTCCTCATCCTGAGAAATCTATATTTGCAAGGAGAACAAAATTCAGTGGGCTTCCTCCTTCTCTTGCCAGATATCACGTGTCCAAAAGACTTAGTGACAGTCCTAATTATGCCAGCAACTATGGTGAGACAGAACAAGACGGGTGCACACTCAGTATCCCAAGACAATTTTTCTAAGTCCATGGTCCACAAGAGTAGCAGCAAGCCCTAATGGAGAAGTCAGGCAACCCTGTAAACTGCTAAGTGTTACAGCTTAATCTCAGCCTTTCCATGTGCCCTTATGGGGGACACTTCGCTTTTTCAAAGAATGTCAACAAACTTCTCTGTGGGTGTTCAATTATGGTTATATGCAGAAATTTATTCTTCTTGATGCTTCCTTTTCCACAGGCTAGAATGTTCAACAGCTTCTCCTATCCACTCTACTGCTTGCTTCTCAGCCAGGCAAAAAGCAATGGACTCAGCCAACACCAATGAGCTACCAGTCAGTGACAGGAATGAGAACACAATCCAGCAACATGGTCTAGAGACACATCCCAGTGTTGTCAGTGTGCTGCCTGTAACCATAAGTCTTTTGATGGCTATCAATCAATGAAAAGCAGTGAGCTCAACTTCTAGAAATTGTGTACAAGAACAGAAGACCCCACATATCTCAAACACAGTCACTAAAGAGCTGCTATGAACTCCTCTTCCTCCTCTTGCACAATATAATCTCTCCAGAATAATGGTTTCCAAGCTTCTCACACAGCAGGGTAAGAGATTTGCAGGCAAGATGAAAGGATGAGGGGGGAAGAAGAGAGAGAGAGAGACAGAGAGAAAACACCTGTGACTGTGTCTAGCATGCAGAGAAGAACATTTGGATGCCCTCATACATTTCCATCTTAAAGGCATTAATTGATCTCAGACTATTGAGATGCTTTTGGAAGACCAGTGTCACTATGGCTTACATAAAAAATTATGCATAGCATATACTATGTAGTGTATAAAATATTTTAAAAGTGTATAAAATAGAAAAAAGTGAATTGAATATAAGTGTACATGATATACAGAAAACCTAAAGACCAACCACAGTAAGCTCCAGGAAACATCAAAGCTGTAATACAGCACCAGATCTTCAGTTACATTTACTGGAGGAGAACACTCACCACAGCCACCAGAGAAAGCTAATGGGAAACTTTACCCAAAAGTGCACTCTTCCAGCTTCCAGTTTTTCAAAATACACAAGAGCAGAACATCAGAAATTGCTTCAGCATAAAAAAGAGCCCCCTACTTCCAGCTAATCAAACTCTACTGTCTGTCTTGTATGATACTGTTGTGGAATTTCCATGGAAGACTATTATATAATTGTATCCTAAAATAAGCTGATCCTATCCTGAAAAGTATTTTCCAGGAGCTCTCCCTCAGCCTTCATCTTGACCTCAGCTTCACTCACCTCATTGATAAAAGCAAGAAGAGCCCTAAGGCCATATTCACCAAATGGCTCTAGATGCTTCTCGAACAAGAAACCTTTACTATCCTCATGAGGAAGATGACTCACAAAACCCCTGCACCCTCTCTTATACCTTCCACAATTCACCCAGTGCACCAACTGGTAGACTGATAACTGTACAGATGAAACTGAGCAATCATTATGCACACACTGGTACATGTGTACACTCTCAGGATCGAGTTCTAAGGACATCTGCAGCTAAGTATCTAGCATTTACCTAATTCCCAATGGGAGAGGGCTTCTCATCAAACAATCTCTCTAACGCTGATCTCTGTACCCAGATATTGTCTGCCAAGGAAAAGAACTGAATTTCATCATTCCAGTACATGACAAAATATGTGCTGTCTCTAGCAATACTGGGTTTATGTCACTTTATTTCCTATGTCCTGAACACTAACCTTGTCATACTCCACAGCTTATGAATCATCCCTCTCCCTTTTTCCCCTAGGAGGAAAGCACTTTGTCAGCTTTCTGGACACTATTAACATCCTCTCAATTCCACAAGGTACCCGTAATATTCTTGTCACAGCCTCACTGGCACTGATCTAGTTAAATTCAAATCAGCTACTCTCAACTTGTATTTGCTTTGAGATCAGCTGCTTCTATTTCAGACCCAACGAAGAACTTGTAGACCAAAAAGCTCCTCCACTTTTTCCAATTGGCAGAGCTGATCTAATGAAAGTTGTTCCAGCTCTACCCACTGCTTTGTCCATATTTTCAGATCAGCAGAGTCCCAAAAGTACAGAATACTGAGCACACCCTGAAAAGGTCTGCCTGTCTGCACTGTTGCTGCCCTGCAACTGCTGTCAAATCCCCCCTATCACTTTTCATGTAATTTCTTGACACAGTTCTTTACGTATTTTCTTTATTGCTCATCTGTCCTGCTTTCTACTACCAATGCCTACCTCTGCCCTTCAGGAGACAGCGATGCAGTACTGCTGTTGCCTGAGAGGTCACCAACAGACTCAGGAGACTAGCACGGAAATGGAGGAAGATGTAAGAAAAGAGGAAAATGCAATAACCATCTTGCACCAGTCACAAACACAGATGACCTGTATGTATGCCTTGACTCCTCAGGTGCACCTAAGCCTCTTGAAAGGGCTCGCAAAAGTTTCTAGACTGCCCCACAGCACACAAAAGGAAAGGTATACAACCTGCTCATACACCATTTTTTTTCCTTTGCGCATTACAGGCCCTAGAGAGCCTCCAAAGTGTGTTTCTGTGGTACTTTCTTCAAGCAGGACATCTTCAAGACAGATGAAACTACAGCTACAGCCCAAATTAAGGTCTTAGTTGAGGAAAAAGAAAGGCTAGAAGTTAATGGACTCTCACCCAAGATGGGTCTCTTCTGCAGTCAGCCATCTATGCTTCTCTTCTCTTCCCAGTTTTCTCTCAGGTCTCCCTTTCTCTGCCTTTATTTTTTTCTCCTGAAAGCTTTTCAGGATGCAAAAATGTAGTTCCTAGCCTTCCCATCCTACTACCTTTATAGGGAAAGCTCTGATAGTATGGTGGGAGGGATGATTGAAGACTCACACTTCTCTCATGGTCCTGTCCCAGGAGATTTATAACCTGAAATCCTATTGCTGTTAATCAACAGTGATAAGCTTAATGTTGTTCCCTGTGCCCTGCCCACACAATTATCAGACATCATACGAACTTCTGAGCCTTCTGCTTATACTAGAGCTTTTCAAAAAATTGTTGTTTCTCTGGTAGATTAATCCTAAAATACCTAGACCACTTCATGACCTCACTGTATACAAACCTTATGGCCCACCACCAGACTGCAGCCTCCTCTGGAGTGAAAAATGATGTCTACTTTTCAGCCGCCACCAATACTGCATACCCAGACAGTACAGCAGATGGTGATGCAGAACCCTCTACCACCTCAGACGGAAAGGAGCTGAATTTGTGGGGGCAGAGTTGTTGCTGCTCAGAACCATGCACGCAGAATAGAAAAGCAGTCATTTAAGAATAAAGAAAAGATAATATTCTCTGCTTCAGAGAACTCAGTCCAATAAGTCCATAAGGGTGTGAAGGAGATAATACAAAAGATGAGACAAAAAAACTGTAAAGGTGAAAGGGAAAAGGGAAGTTTTGAAGGAGGAAGAGGAGAAAGGTGAAAAAAGGAGTACTTAACAGTAACAGAGCCTCTGAGAGGTAAACACAGAGGCAATAAGAGACAAAGAAAACACAGAAGGACATGAAGGGATGCGATGCAGGACGTGAAGAAGTCACAGCAAGTGTACTATCCCTCAAGCAATAGCTTCAGATGGAGTGAAAAAGAGTGCAAAGGCAGGAAAAAGACTTCAGTAGACATAAGACAAGGCAATGTCTTGTAGATGAGAACAAGGTGCTTGAATGGAGCATTTTATTAGACAAGATGCCCATGGAGGCTTCAAAGACCTACAGGAGGAAATTGGAGTTTTGGAAAAGAAAGAATGATGTGAAAAGGGTTAGGAAGAGGGAGGAAACCTGAGAGAAAAGACAGCTTTTGTAGCAAAATAAAGAAATAAACCATGGACTAAGGCTTGAACAGTAGCAAAAGACAGAAATTTAAGCTGTGTAGGAGCACATTGCAAACAAGTCTGAACACAGAGAGAGGATGACAGAGAAATCTCAGGCAACACTTGAAAGAGGGGTTGAGTTCACACTAAAAAGTAGAAAGAAAAAGTCCAGAAAGTTTAAGGGCTTTCATTATGGAGAAATAACAATATAATATGACGATATTCAAGAGGACATGCATTGACTAATACTAGACTGAATAGAGCAGAATTGACAGAAACAGGGCAGATTTTGAGAATCGTCAGCTTTTCATAACTCAAGTAGGGAGATGATGACATTACAAGAGGAAAGGCAGAATAGAAAAAAAAAAAAAAGATAAATCTCACAATTGAAAGCAGATAAATACTTTCAGGAACACAGGAACATAAAGGAGCCATTGAAGTAAATGTTGGTATAGATGAACTTGGAAGGAAACTTGAATAGAGCATGATATGACGTGATGGCATTGTGATATGACATGATATGACAGGATGATATGCTGTGACTTGGCAAAAATCAAATGAGTTTTAAAGGGGCAAGGTTATGTCTCAGCTCCAGAAAAAACCCAACTGTGACAGTCTGCACAGAGAACTTTGTGAATTTACCCCCAAATCAAATGAAACAAAGCCTTATCTATGTTGATGCTGGTACCTAAGGTAAACTACCTGTTTATTTGATGTTGTCTTATCTTACATCACAGTGTGGAACAGTTTGGAACTGAGAGCAAAAAGAACAAGCAGTGATAACTCAAACAAACCTAGCAGCAAGAGCAAGACACAGAAAATCAGATTAAAGAGAAGACAGCAAAATTGGGTTTTATAAATGGATCCCAGCTCATCCAGAACTTTAAAGTGGATCTGACTGTGAGACGTTCCTGTGAGCTCTCCGGTCAAGACCAGCAGGCTTCAAAACTCAAACCAGAACAATCTTTACTAGAATAAATATAAGATTTTTTTTTGATAAAGAAAACTTCAAGTGTGTAAGTTGGAAAGCACAGAAATAAATATAGAGTTAATACACAACTCTCCCCCACCCACTGTGAACTTGGTTGCTATTAACTCGGTGACCTGAGCTGCTAAAATTCTGTGCTTACACTCCATTGCCTAGGAGATTGTTTCTGCAGCTCCACTCCTTGGATGGCTCCTCCCCTACAGCTGCCCCTCTTCTTAAATTGCAACCCTCAGTTCTCTCAGTGGCTCTCTACCCTGCCCCTGTCTGCCCTGTAGCCTCTATTAAATTATTTCTTCCTTGCATATGCTGAACGGCTTTTCAAAGCAAGAGGCGTCTTACTGGTTGGGTAGAGATTTGATTGCCTTGCCTTAGAATAAACAAATCAAACAGACACAGTGTGTAGACAAGTATCAAAAAGTTAAAGCAAAAAAAAATTAGAATGCTGAGAGGCAGAAAACTTTAAATAACTGTATTATGCATCCAAAAGCAGCTAAAGTCAATAATAACTAGCAACATTCAATGAACTGTTTGAAGTGGATTCAGTGGATTTCTTATTTTCTAGGAAAATAATGTTGCATCACAAACATTCTCTGAAGTAATCAGCTTGAAGACATTTTTAGCAAAAGAGTCTAAGGAACATCTAGGAAAACCGTTTCATCCCTAGTGATCAAACCATATTAGGGTTGCTTCTAAGCTTGTGAATATGTTATCTGTTAGAAAATCTACAGACTTTCTGGGAAACTGCTCTTTATCTGTGTATCTAGATAATGAGTTCTGATTTTAATGTTGAATGTTCCCTAATAAGTCACCTGCACCATGAACTGTATTTTGTTGTTAGCTAAAACCATCCTTGAGAGATGGTAGGTAATTTGTGCCTTTCTTCCTCTCCTCCCTGCAGACTGCTTGTTGCACAGGTAAAATAAATAACTGCACATTCAATCTGTCAGTTGTGCAATTACACAACAGCGTCGCTGACGCCACAAAGGTGGGAAGAAAATGCAGTGATGGGCTGTGTAGAACTGGGCTGGCACAGGCTGCGCTAGGGCTCCTGGTTTTGTATTGGACTTGGCTAATTTCAAGAGGAAAATGCTGCCTTTTATGTAAGTTTATGTAAGTTTATGACCAACTAGGGAAAAATGTGATCATTGCTGAAAAGTTTAGGAGGAGGACTGGCTTATGAAGAAAAATTATTTGGACTGAGATGAAAAGGGAAGATTTCAAGGACATGCTTGAGCAGTGGTTGGGCAAGAAGAAGGAACCTTGAGTAAGGACAGACATCTCCAAGAGGTCATGGCTAGGATTAGAGGTATGCAAGGAAAGAAATAGTTTATTTCATTTTTCTGATATATGTTCAGCTTTCAAATGGTTGAGAAATCACTTCTTTGAGGCCCTAGAATCTATTGATCTCTCCAAGAGGGTGACCACACTACTGGTTTAGAGGACTTAAGGAGCAGACCAGTTGAAAAGGACAGTCCTCTTTTGCTAGGTTCTGGAACTAGTTATCAAGAAGCTCGATGCAACAAAAAACTAATTTTCAGTCAGCTCAGCTCTCCATTCCAGCTGATGCACGGCCATGTGAATGTGAGTAAAGAAGGGGTCAGGAACACACATAGAAATAAGGAAAAGGACTGTCTTTTCTCATTGCAGCAGAGACATAAGCAATCATAAACCTTTTCTCAGAACACTTACATTTCAGACTTCCGTCATTATTAGAGCAAATGCTATAAACTACTTATATGAACTCCATGGTTGCCAAGTACGAGCTGCTGACTGTACCAGTGCGTCCTGTCTGGTCTCAACTAACAGAGATAAATTATGTCAATATAAAAGTTGTACCACAGACATGTTATCACTACCATTTAAGATTTCTAAATATCTTACTTACTGTCAAAGTTATACTAGTAAATCTAATACAGTTTTCACTAAGCTTCCTATTTCCCTTCTCCTTCCCTCATCCAAATGCAGATACACATACAAAACAACCTAACCCTCCTGCACAGCAGAGGTCTTGCCTATTTCCTATAAAACAATCCCCAGTAGTAATATGAGACAAAGATGAAGTAAAAAGAGGGAAGATAGTAGTTCTCTTGGCAGCCAGAATAATAAATCCATTACAAACAAGGACAAAGCAATTCCCCTGTGGCAATAACCTTTCCTGTTATCACTGGCAGCTGATACAGGGGTGACAGTGAGAGTAAGTGTGGTATTCACTGGACTCCCTCCCTCTTTTATCAGCCCCATGCTTGGATTTGTAGGGAAGTGTTGCGGGAAGGGAAGAATTACGTAGAGCAAGTGCACACAGGTTGAAGTACTGGGTCACACTTTGTCATGAAGGCTGCAGAAAGTCTCTTCTCTGTGGAACTCATTAAACTGAAGCTGCTGTGTAGTTAACAGCAAGAGCCAATATTGACTCTCACAAGGGGGAAAAGGTGCAAAAAGTAACTCAGGGCCATGAAGGAGCAACGATCTCAAGATATTGGACAGACAGGTAGCCTAGAATTTCAAGCCCAGGACAAGATAAGTGAGCAGAAGAAAGTACAGGAAGTGCACCACAAATGGCATTGTGTCCCAGGGTTGACATTTAATGTCTGTATTATCTAAAAATAAATCTGGAACAGGAATCCGGGGAAGGGCTGTATATCGCCATTAGAAGTAATTGACCAAAGTCAGGAGTGGTGGAGGGATAATGGGCCAATGAAAAAGAAGGCGCAGAGGACAAATGATGAGAACTACTCTAATTTTCATTTAACTTGAGAACTGAAATAGGTTCTAGAAGCGGCTAATCCAGATTGTTTATGAGAAATTAATGATTTTTGGGTGCCATGTTTAATAACATTGCTCACAGTCTTGCTCGTGCATTATTTGGTGCTCAGAGTTAGCAAAATAACTCTCACTGAGTATTTGTGGTATCTTGTTCACACTGCCTTTGGTCTGGGATGTAACTCAGTTTTTGCATATCTGTATCAGAGTCTATTCAGAATATTCTATTCTGCAAGTAGTATTATGTCTATAGCATATTTTGATAGGGATCAGTCAGAAAGCAAAAAAACTTAGAGATGGTCCTTGCAAAGTTTTTCAAATCCCACTCCCTCTGCTGCTTGTCCTTGTGTCAGGGGGAGAGTCATTGCTCTCTGCCAGGTGCACTGGCTGGGCTGGGCTGGACTGGGGAACTTTACTTAGCAGGAGGGTGACAGAAATGTCCCAGTCCATAGGCTTTTGGGCACCACAAGGACCGTGGACCCACACAAGTCCGCAGGCTTCTCAGATCCATCATGCTGAGGGACAAGCTGTGCCACCTGCCAGCTGAAGACTCACTGCTCTGGAAAGAAGATGCAGCTGACCCTTGCCATGGCAGATTACAACCCAATTTTCATCAGTGAGGGTCCTGTTCAAGGAGGGAAGGGAACCCAGAGAGCAGAGTGTTTCTCTGTACCATGGGGACCACAGCTAGCTCTGGCTACAGAACTAGTGCTGGTATACAGCACTGCTGGTACCACTTGCACCGCCACTGCTGGCCAGAAGGTTCCTCACCCCCTCTCTTGCTCCCTCCAAGTGAAACAGCTCAAAATCCCATCATTAAACCCCATGGGATGGAGATAAGGTCTCTGTAGGGGTGGGGTATTCCACTTGTTTTGGGCAGAAGGGTTTTCCTTTGTGTTTCTGCAGGAGATCTTCACCTTGGCAATTTAACTGTACTTTGTGACAAGACCACTTGGACAGACATGGCAGTCTATACAATTTTATACTGAGTTTTGCCACACTGATCATTACAATCCTGTCCTCTCTTGACCTATAGTCTTGAATGCTGGGGAACATGACCGTTGTAATAAATCAGCTGCTGCACATTCAGATCTGCTTGGAAGTGCATTAACGTCTTTAATATCTGTGTTCTGATACCAGGCCTGCAATATCATTTTTATCAGCATGCCCTCCTCAGCAGTATCAGTCCACAGGAGTGTCTGGTCCTGGCTGTGAATTTTGCATCTGCCCTGTTCACATAGCTGCATTGAAAATAAGAGGCAGATATGGGGAAGACAGGTCAGCATTCCATAAAGGACACCTGGTACCAACTCCAACCAGATAATAATGCTTCTTTCACCTACATCCAAGTGGAGGAGAACAGGCTGAGCCACTTCTGACTAGAGAGAATCTGCATTTTGCACTGGAGCATCTCACGGACAGTCTAGGACTCTGAACTGTTGTCCTTCCCAGACAACTATGTACTCTCTGTGCAGGCTGCTGTCATTGCTCACTGGCCTACTGGCCTTTTTAATATGGGCATTGTAGGACCCGTGGGAAGAGTGGGCCAAAGGCTTTGGAAAATGGTGTGTGCCTGGCTATCTTGCCACAGCTACACAGAGAGATGGCTGCTGGCAGAAAGGATGTGGCAATAGGGCAGCTGTAACAGGTTTTTGAGCTGGATGGGTATTTGCCTGTCTTGTGATCCATCTTGCTACAGTGAGTGTTGGGAGAAGTGGGATAAGCTGTAGGATTTGGAAATTTGCTTGTCCTGGGCATGATTTTTTTTTTTTTTTGGTCATTCATGCAGCTCCTTTGAGAAGCAGATCATACTACACATTTTCTCTACACCTTGGAGAAAAACAGGGCCCTAGAAGTATATAATCTGCATCCTGGCAGAGGATAGCACTCCTTTTAAGGATCTGAAGCAGATGAAAGAAGGACTGAGGACTTGCTGTGTGGATCTGTTCTCTTAAGATACCAATATAGTGTCCTTCAGTAACCTCCACATCTTCTGTAGACATTTCGGGTTTTTTGGTCACATGTCTTAATTTATGAAGAGGTTTCTTCATTTTTATGTGGTTTTTTGTTTGATCCGTTCTAGTGGATTTTTTCACCCTTGTTGCTTTCACAGGAGTATTGACTCCAAGTACATTGTGGTCACTCTGAAGCAGTGGTTTTGACTAAGAAGTTGAAATGTTTAGCGCAGTATCTAGTCATAACCTTTTGTGAACTTCCTAGCTGACTATTCCACAATCACCGATTGCATTTACTTTACATCCCAATGTGACATTTGCCCAACCTATATAGGGGTCATTACAATTTTTTGTTACTACTGTAGTTTCTACCCTAGCTGGCTCTCTCATCTCAATCAACATATCACAGTGTTGCAATTTAGGCTCAGAAGGTGATGATGCAGATCCAGCACTATACATTTCCTATTTAGGTCTGAAATTTCAACCCATTCTGACTCTGAGTTCGTTAGTTTGATCCAGGTTCTCATCAGCATATATTACTACTCCATCACCAGTATGGTTTATCTTACCTTTCTGCATATTTTGTACTCTGCTATTAAAATTTCATAGAATCATAGAATGTGTTGGGTTGGAAAAGACCTTTAAAGGTCATCTAGTCAAACCCCCCTGCAGTGAGCAGGGACATCTTTAATTAGATCAGGTTGCTCAGAATCCCCCTGGCCTTGAATGTCTGCAGGGATGGGGCCTCCACCACCTCTTCCAGTGTTTCACCACCCTCATAGTGAACAACTTCTTCCTAATGTCTAACCTAAATCTACCCTGCTCTAGTTTGAAGGCATTGCCCCTCGTCCTATCACTACACATCCTTCTCAACAGTGCCTTCTCAGCTTTCTTGTAGGACCCCTTCAGGTACTGGAAGGCTTCTATAAGGTCTCCCTGGAGCCTTCTCTTCTCCAGGCTGAACAACCCAAACTCTCTCAGTCTCTCTTCATAGGAGAGGTGCTCCAGCCATTCATTTTTGTGGCTTTCCTCTGAACCCACTCCAACAGCTTGATGTCCTTCTTTTGTTGGGGACTCCAAAGCTGGACACAGTACTCCAGGTGGGGTCTCACCAGAGTAGAGGGGCAGAATCACCTCCCTCAGTCTGCCGGCCACACTTCTCTTGATGCAGCCCAGGATGCAGTTGGCCTTCTGGGCTGCAGATGCACATTGGTGGCTCATGTCCAGCTTTTCATCCAACAGTACCCCCAAGACCTTTTCTGCAGGGCTGCTCTCTGTCACACCATCTCCTAGCCTGTATTGATAATGAGGATTGCCCCTACCCAGGTGCGGGACCTTGCATGAAGCTCATGAGGTTCACATGGGCCCACCTTTCCAGCTTGTCCGGGTGCCTCTGGATGACATCCTGTCCTCCTGGCATGTTGACAGCACCGTCCAGCTTGGTATTGTCAGTGAACTTGCTGAGGGTTCACTCAATCCCACTGTCTATGTCATTGATGAAGATATTAAACAGCACTGGTCCCAGTATGGACCCCTGGAGGACGTCACTTGTCACCCATCTCCATCTGGACATTGAGCCATTGACCACTACCCTCTGGATGCAACGAACTAACCAATTCCTTACCCATCTAACAGTTCATTCATCAAATCCGTATCTTTCCAACTTAGAGAGAGGGATGTTGTGGGGTACTGTGTCAAAGGCCTAGCAGAAATCCAGATAGATGACATCCATTGCTCTTCCCTTGTTGACTGACGTAGTCATTCCACCATAGAAAGCCACTAGGTTGGTCAGGAAGGACTTGCTGTCAGCCATGCTGGCTGTCTCGAATGATCTCCCTGTCCTTCATGTGCCTCAGCATAGCTCCTAGGAGAATCTATTCCATGATTTTCCCAGGCACAGAGGTGAGGCTGACAGGTTGGTAGTTCCCAGGGTCCTCCTTTCTACCTTTCTTAAAAATGGGTGTGATGCTTCCCTTCTTCCAATCACCAGGGACTTCACCCAATTGCCATAACTTTTGACTTGCTCTTGGCTATTCTTTAGGGACATCTCTTCACATCCTATCCACTTCTTAACATAGAGGGCAACACCTCTGCCCCTCCTTCCTCACCTGTCCTTTCTGAACAGCTTGTAGCCATTGATAGCCACACTCCAGCTGCAGGAATTGTCCCACCAAGTTTCAGCAATGGCCACTATGTCATAGCTTTCCAGAAGCATGCTGGCTTCCAGCTTCTCCTGTTTGTTGCCCATGCTGCATGCATTAGTGTAGAGGCAATTCAGACGGGCTGTTGGCCATGTCAACTTTTTAGAGGAACACCCTGTAATTCCCTTGAGGTGTTTCATGGGTATTTCCCTGTTGGCTCCTACTACCTCAGGAGCCCCTGGCTCATATCTGTAAGACTTTGTGCTGCAATGTCAACAGCATGCCTCAGGGCAACAGGTTGAAGGCCTTTACTAGCACCCCGTCCCTCTAACTCTCGTGCGTCATCCCTCAGCTTGACAGAGACAAGCCTGATACTATCATTGCTCTCCCTCTTCACATCTAGTTTAAAGCCCTGCCAATCAGCCCTGCAATCTCTTGAGCAAATACCCTCTTCCCCCTTTGAGAAAGGTATCTCCCATTTGATATCAGCAAGCCCAGTGCTGTGTAAGCCATCCCATTGTCAAAAATGCCTAAACTTTGGCAATGACACCAGCCACAGAGCCATGCATTAATAGACTGGATCCATCTGTTCCTTTCATTGTCACTGCCTGCAACTGGAAGGAGAGATGAATAAATAACCTGTGCCCCAGTTTCCCTCACCACTCATCCCGAGATGAAGGAATGGGGCAAAGCTCACAAGGGTTGACCCAGTAGGGCACTTTGGGCAGTTACTGGTACTGCCTCACAAGTTTAAACCATTGTGATTCATGCTTCAAGGGTAGTGTTTCTTTAGTATGGTTATGCTCATGGGTAGCCTACATAGTATTCGAATAGTATCCCATAGTGATGGAATAGTAAAAGTTAAGAATAAGGGTGACATAGACTCAAGGCTAGAACTGAATGGAAAGCTGAAGGTATTAAGGGAAAGGACTACTTCTTGTAAATATTCTGGTTCCCTCTTTCTGTGGGCTTGTGGTGAGGGCTGGAATAGCCCAAGCTACCCAAGCCCTGTGCAGAGCAGGCTGCCTGTCACACCATACACCTGCCTAATCAAAAGCCAGTAATGCATCCAACCTTGAACTTCTTAGCCTCCCTTATTCCACTTTTCCGGACAAAGCAGGAAGCCTGGTCTTTCATCTGTTGCTATAAGGGAAGTAAAAAAAAAACAACCCTCTTTAAGGGTGATGGGGTAAGAGTAGTTCAGACTGCTTTTTAAAGACAGAGAAGAAGCTGGGTTAAAGAAGAGAGAACACACTGTAATTCAAGATTTTTCAGTGTTGGTCTGAACCTTCACAGTTACCTCAAAATTGTGAGCAGCATAAAGGGACAGTCATATTCCCTTCCTTGCTCTGATATATCTACCCTTAGCATTGTGAAAGCTATGGAATAACATTAATGTCCTTGTGCTGTAAACTGCTCAGTGTCGTGCTCTGAATGAGTTCACTGTAGGTCAGGAAAGCAGCATTGAAGTAAGAAGCCATTACATGTGGCGGTCAATAGATCATCTCAGCTACTATGTACACACTCACATGAAGCATTAAAACACATGTTTAGGCAAGAGGAGAACTTACTTAGCCCTTGCTTAACCTTCCCAACAGAAGGATTTTCATGCATTTCTGGAATAAAACTCCTACACCACACTGGCTGTTTCTTCTGTCCCTACTATGTTGCACAGCTCTGATGTGTTTAATCTTGCATTTACCTTTGCCATTCCTGGAAAGCTTAGGTTGAACGCACTACAATTCTTTTATCCTATGGGCCTGAAGCGTTATGGATTTGCAACTAATGAAAATGAGATTTCCATCATGCCTTATTTCTATACGGAATTGGAACTAAAACTAGAGTACACTTAGTGCCTTGTCCTCTACTACTGACAACAAACTCGATGCCAAGCAGTGTAATATCAAATACCCCTCTGGTTTGGAAAAGGGCTCACAGTTTGTTGGTAAGTTATTCAGAGGAACAAAAACAAAGGCTGATGGAAGAATTTTATAAGGAGCTTAACAGGATTGCTGAACGATAAAATGACAGATGAAACAGTCACAATAAATGTAAAGTAATGACTGGGAGAAGGAACAGACATTCTAACTTTGCATACACAAGAATCTTCCAAATGGTCCTATTTTAAGCTGACTTTTACTGTTTAAGAATAAGGTCTTGGGGTTAAAGAAAGTGGTCATGATGATGACTCTCTCAGCATTTTTTTTAGAACCATGCTGCTGCTGATATACCTGTAGAATCCATTCTTGTTGCTCTTCATGTCCCTCACCATCTTAAACTCCAGATGAGATTTCACTTTCTTAACCTCATCTTTGCACACTTGGCTACTGTTTCTGTATGCCTCCCAGGTCCTATACTTATACCTTTCTATGTCTGAGTTTAGTCAGGAACTCCTTCTTCATTCATGCAGGTCTTCTGCTGCTTTTGATTCATTTCTTGGTCATCAGAATGGATAACTCCTGAGGTTGGAGGAGATGATTCCTGTACATCAACCAGCTCTTGTGGACCCTTCTTCTCTTCAGGGCTGTATCACATGAGATTCTTCCAAGCATATCCCTGAAGAACCAAAGTCTGCTCTCCTGAACTCTAGGATTGTAATCTTGTTTTTAGCCCTTCTCCCTCCTCAGATCCTGAGACCTTCACACCCCTAACCAGTCCTTCCTTGTTCGTTAGTATCAGTTCCAGCAGAAGAAACTTCCTGGATTGCTTGTGCCCCGCTGTATTGCTGCTCCAGCAGATTGCTTCCAGGGACTGTGAACATGAGCCCCTTGCAGCTGTTTGAAGAAAGCCTCATCTAATTCTTAAGCCTCTGCAGGACTGTAGCCTGCACCTAGCCTGACTACATACTCAAAGATGGGTAGTCATTTTTCTGCAGCTGTTAAAAGCAGTAATTTCTTCTTAACAGTGAAATATTTTGTCAGCTTCTGTGAGTGATCTTCAGGCAAATTCTGTCCCCTTCAGTGCCACAGTAGAGCTTTGGGTAGCTCTGAGCTGCAGGTTATCCATAGTGACTGTATTAGTTTACACAGGATCAAAGAATATGTAGGCTAGACATGCACAGTTAAGACTAAGTGGCCTAACTTCAATCTGAAACAAACCTGAGTGTCCGCAAGGTAATGTACTTAGATGCTGTGTTTCCTCATATCACTTAATCAGAAAAGATCATACTGCGTGCAATTTGCTAGAGTTTTTATAGCTGCAGGTAATGACTTTCTTTGAAAAGCTGTAGGTGTCACTCACACTTGCAATACATATGGTGAAAAGTCTTTGTATTCTTATGTGCTTTTAGAATATACTCTCCATGCCAATAGCTGATAGGCAAACATTCCTGATCCATATCCTTTTAGAAATATTTTGTGTAAATGGATGACTGTCAACCCCAGCAGTTACTTGATTCCTTTAAGGACACATAAGAATCAAATCCTTCACCAAGAGGCAGGGATTTCTTGTAGAGATATATGGCTCAGTTTTAACAACTTGAGCAAATCCTTTAACCTTACCTATATCCTTAGCAATATCCAAAGACAAAAACGCTTGTTGCAATTAAAACTTGTGGAGGACATTTGTGTAGACATTTGTACCATTATCAAATACAAAAGCACAGTATGCCTTCCCATGCAAATACCCAGCAATGAAATCTGATCCTCCAAGTAGTTCTAAGTCACTTAATAGTAAATGAAAACACTTTAAATAAGCAGGTTCTGATAAGGTAGACTCCAACATTAATAGCCTATGTCTGTCCTCCCTTAGTGTTAACAAGATGAGTTAACAGATACGCTGTTCTGCATAAGCTGTTCTGTCAAAACTAACAGCAGCAACTTCTGCAGCAACTTCCTCCTACTTCACTAAAGCAAGCATTGACAAAATAACTTATTTTTATGTAGTGTTTATTGTCAGCTTCTTTCTAGTGTGCCCAGGTGCTCTGCTGTGATTTTGTAGAGATTCACAACAGTAGCAGAGTTTACCTTGAGGGTTTATATTTTCGGTACATTTTTGTATTGATGCATTATTTCTCCAGTACTGTACTCTTCATGCCACCTGCTGTACACCTTGGGCAGTAACTTCTGTATTCCAGTTATCCCTCTACTACTGTTGTTGGCAACTTTACTAGCAACAGGTCTAAATTTTTGAAATATCAGGAATGCTAGTACATGCTTTTTCCACCCTGCCCTTCCTTGCCCCAGACCTGACTGAAATAATTTAATCTGTTATACTGCCAAATTAGTGTGCAAGTATCAGCTGTCAAAACAATGATGTACTTTTTTTGTCCACATCAAAAAGCTGATAGCATGCAGCTACCCTATTAGGTTTCAAACAAGTGTGGGATGTCCCCTTATGCCATTTACACACAAGCAGGTTATTTTACTCTTTACAGCACAAGATCAATGGCAAGGGTTAGATCGATTAGCATGCTGCCAGCCCTTGGCATTTATTTGCTTGGACAGGAGGTCTGTACAACTTGTGAAAAAGCTTAAATTTTATAGCATTATAAATAAGGGACATGAAGCTGGATAAACTCACTGAAGTATAAAGATATTCTTGTTGCTGCTGTGCTGCAGCTGCGACAGCTTTCTCAGGAATAGACAACTACCATGCTGAGAGACACTACCACTGCTGTTCAGCCAGCTGAACCAGTGAAATCTCCACTTTGCTGCCCCTTGCAGCACCCTGCCAGGACTGTGCTGTTGAGGGTAGGGTGCCTGCAGGCAACCTGCACCTGAGAGGCGACAACTGGTCCCGCAATGGCCAACAGCCAGGCAAGGTAGTGCCAAGTGGCAAGCAAAGGCTTTGGTGTGGTTTCTGCTGCATGTGCTGCTGTTAAATCAAACTTCCTCCACTGGAAAAACATTTAGGTCAGTAATAAATGGGACTGGTATGCAGCTGTCGGCGTTACCTCCGCAAGTCTTGCCTGGGCTGTTGACTGGAGGGGCTGAAAGAGCTGGGTTTATTCCACCTGGAGAAGAGGCTAAGGAAGATCTGTTTGCTGCTTGCCACTGCCTAGGGGATGGGTATAGACAAGACAGATCCAGACAGAAAAAGCAGAGGGAAAGGGCAGGAGGCAACAGCCATGACTTGCAATGAGGGAAAGTCATGCTGAAGCAAAGGGTTGGAGTGGATACAGCCAGAGGGCCCCTCCCATCTAAATCTTTCTGTGACTCTCTTTTTTTCACTTTGGTAGAGCCAAAAACCAAAATACTGGCAGATAAACATAGATTATTAATAGAACTATGAACACCAGGTCTCCTAACAACAGAAACTTGAAATGAGGTTATTTCTTCAAGCAGGTGCTAGGTCTCACAATGGATCTTGCAGCCACAGCAAAATACATGAACATTTCCTATCCCCATGTTTTAGGGATAATAGGGCAGCTGCGAACAGAGGTAGGGCAGCTGTGAACATCCCTCCATGCAGTGATGTACAGAGCACTACTTTGTGTTTTTGGGGAACAGATTTTTACTGAAATTATTTGCAAACAGAGTTGATAGGATAGCTATGAGCTCATGATTTGTCTCTAGGGCCTGGCACTCTGGAGAAGTAGATCTATACTCAAATAATTTTTTATCCAGATTCAATGTATGTTGTGTATTCCACCTTACTAAAATCTTAAAAATAAAATCCATATTACTTTACGAAAAGCTAGCTTTTAGTAGGCCTGTCCTTGTTTTTCTTTTCCTTGGACTTCCTCCTGGCATCTCAGGTGGCACTGGAAACATGCTGTTACTCACTGGGATTCTGAAACTGGCCCATCCCTCAGCTAGAAAAGGTCCAGGCACAATCCCAAGACACAAAAGTGGGTCTGTTTGCCCAGTGACTGACTGATGGTTATAAAAGAGTAGCACTACTATGTGTACACTGCAGGGGAATGCCTTTGCACCCCCCAGGCATTTGTACTATGCAGACAGGACAAGACCCTGTCACTGACTTCCGCAGCAAATTTCTGCCAAGGCAATATGTTAGTTTCTGTGATCCCACTAATGGGAAGTGGGGAGAGAAATGAATGCAGATATTCAAATATGTCTATAGAACTGAGTCAGTAGATGCCAAAGCAAGGGGTAGTAGGCAGCAAGGTCGATATGGTGCTAAATGAATAGGAAGCCTTTAGCTTCAGAAGATATTAAATTCCAGTCTGATGTATGAGAAGATGAGCAATGGACCTCTTCTTTTTGCCTCTGCTAGCTTCAGTAGAGGCTGGCCTGTGGGCCAAAAGATACTGCCAATATACAAGTGGTGACTTTCTCCCTGCAAGGACAGAATCTGAGAAGCTAAAAATTGTTCCCCAATAGCAGTAGGTGATGCTTCTCTATGCCTACACTTTTAATCAGATAGCAGGAAACTGAAGACTTCCTTTCTTTCTTTTCTATTGTCATTGTCAGCAGCCTACATCTTGCCCTGTAGAGACTGGCCCTGCATTCATCTGCATCTTTTGTCCTCTTCAGCTTTGGAATTAGCAATAGAAATCAGCACAAGTGATCTTTCTCATGACCTCAGTTCTCCAGGCCTATCCTGCCTTCTAACATTACTTTCTGTATGATTGACAACATCTTCAAAAAGAAAAAGAGAGGGGGGCTGTGGAGATTCCCCTCACTGCCTTGGGACAGCACAGGGAAAGGGTCACATGGGATATTTTTAGCAGGGAATCCAATGGCAGTGATGTGAGGAAGGCACAGAGAAAAACACAGCTGTGAAACCTAACACTTGGCTTCATATATACTGAGAGCAGGAGCAGCAGAGAAACAAACTGAGGAGACGCAGTAGAAGATGAGAGTGAGAAAAAGGTATGTGAGGATAGCAAGAGAATGGTAGAAGAGTAAGTGACAAAGAGGCAATGAACACCTGTGAAAGAAGTGGCTAAAAGATAATATGGGAGAGAAATGAGGAAAGATTGAGCCAGGAGAAGAAAAATTTAATGAAGTAGCCATGTTATGTAAATACAGAGATACTTGAATCACAGAAGGTATCTAAGGACAAGAAATGGCCAGCTGACTCATCAGCATTTATGTAGACGATCTGTGACCTTGAAGGCTGACCAGCAACTACCCAGTCTACCATCTCTCCTCATCCCAAGGTACAAGGGCTTCACAAGTGACTTAGGTTTTGGATTGTGACACTGCAATAGATTTTCTAAGTCGGAGGAAAACAACAGTTGTTCCTCCAGTCTTTGAAGCCAGGTGGTGACCTACCATCTCTCTTCTACTACAGACCAGCATGCCCAGAGAGTAGCGACTGCTTTATATATGAAAACTACTGTATGTAGTGTTAGTTTGGAAGTGCTCACTGCTACTGCACACTCATTAAACGAGAAAGAACTGACATGATTGACTACATGGAGTGGATAGTGGTAATGATGATACTTGATAGAGTATGCTTCTAAGGATAGCATTTTAAAGTGTAAATTGCTAAGACACTCAAGGTCCAAAAGTGTCTGGGATCCCCTTGGGGCCCCTACATCCAGAATTACAGTCCCTTGTTCACATGCTGCCTAATCCTCATAACTGTTCTTCATTCTTCTTGTTTTGAGAAATAATTAATCCTTCATCAAGGTTTGCCATTCAGCATCTACTTAGCACTGATGCCTGGATTAGATCCAGCAATTAGCTGCTCTCAGTAACTAGCTGCTACTCTGCCTGTGATCGCTAAGGACTCAAGTATATATGTTCATTCTCAAATAATTCCTAAATTTATAGCCACCTCTTTAAGGAAATAGGTTGTAGCATAGTTGCCTTCTTATCATAAAGCTTATCATCTGGGATGTGGGGGACTTGAATTCAATTAAAGAACTAACCATTTGGGGTTTATCCATGCAGACACTCAAGGGATCAAACAGCTACTATTTACTACAAATTTAAATTACCATTTATTGCACAATCCTGTCCTGTTCAGAAGCCAAAAAAGCTCTCAGTGGCAAATATTTGAGATAAATTTATGAATAAATGAAGATCATGCAGTACATTGTCTTGCTTTCTCTCCTGAATAGCTATTTAGTAATGTACAAATGTTTTGTCAAAGACACCTTGCCTTAGCTCAAGTTACAGAGATTATGCTCTTTGAACCTGAGAAATCTAATACAAGTTGTGTCTTCCCACAAACATTCAAGAAAACTATCACAAGTCTAAATACTCGGTCTAGTTCTAAATTAAAGAATCTGAACCTGAAAATTCTAGAGATTCATGAGTTTTTACAGCTACAGAAGAAATACAGCTGTTTTCCCTAAGTAGCATACTCGCTATTTCTGTATCTTTTGCTGTCTCATGCATTTGTTCAGTTTTGTAGTATTTCCTTACAGCTCAGTACCTCATGCAACTTGATCAAATCAGTTTGAATTTTTGATCTCAGAACCCAACTCTTGTTCTCCCTCCAGAAACCTTACATGTTTATATACTGTGTGAACAGGTCATTGCAATGCCATCAAGTCATACATTAGGCCCAGTCTCAATGCTCTAGTGTTGGTGCTACTCAGTCCCTACGCTGAGGATGCTACTTTTTTGTATTGGACTACAGAAAGCCAAGCTAACAGAAGTTAAAGATTTCATAACCCAGCCACTGTAATGATTGGCTCCTTTAGCAATGTTAATACTTGACAAGTGACAAATACCGTTCTTAGTAAAACACTACTGAGCAGAGGGCACAAGTTTCTGATGTGCCTATGTGGAGCACTAAGAAATTTACATTCATTACATGTCTGGATTTGAAATCCAGCTTTCAGTCATAAAGGGCTGTATGTTCACACTAAAGATCATACAGTTCTTCATTCATCTGTAAGGCACTGTGTCATACGCTGTGTCATACACTGAGCAGGGCTCAGCCCCAGAAAATGTTGGACTGAAAGCTACTCTCCTGGTCTTCACCTCAGCATTCCCAAAGGCAACCATACATTCCCATTAGTAAAGAAGGTGGTGTAGTTTCTATGAAAAGTCTTTCCGTCTTTCTTCACAGTAGCTCAAAGAAGATGAGCTTTCATATTTCCCTCAGCCCAAACACAGTCTTATTTTTCTCCAAACACTGCTACCAAAAATTTGCATGCTTGGGGGAAAACAGGCCACCATTCATTTTTAGAAGCTGGGATTCCATTCATGATGTTTCTTTGGCAATCTGGAGTGTATGATGCTAATTCTTAACTTCAGTGATCAAAGGAAGTGGCTTTTTAGATACAGCGCAAACTGCTACCTCAGCTTGTCCAGGAAAGTGTGAGCAGTCATGAGATGCAATAAATCTTAGTTCTCCTAATTGGCAGTAATCTCTTAAAGCACTTACACCAGAATGTGGGGTAACAACCTGCATTGAAATACCTGTAAGACAAAGCAGTGCAAGACCCCACTGGGATGTGCCTAAAAGATGCTACAGAGCAACACATTCTGTGCTCTCACAGCACCCATTAACACCCAGCATGGCAGAATCCTAATCATATCTTCTGGGAGTTGTAACCAAGGGCAGGGAAAGATTTCAGTGCCTCATCTGTTGTTCTCTGGAAAAAGGAAACCCATTCACAACCAGCAGTTGCATTTCTATACAGCTGGGAAGACTGGGCGTCCCTACAGACTCAGCCCTGAGTCTCTCCAGCATTTTTTTAGCTTGTCTGGTGAATTCAGTGATGTAAATTTTTCACCCATGAGGACGAGGAACAATTCCCATTTTCATACTGAGAAAAGGAGAATAAGGCCTCATTCCCTCTTGAAGGAAGCCACTACTGGGGGACATGCTCAGACAGAGCTCTCAGAGATTCTTCCAGATGCAGATGCAAACAGGGAAGGATATTAGTAGGCAAAGAAAGTGTTTATCCCCTTAAGCAGAGAAGGGAACAGCTATCTTGCAGGAGACATTTTTTTCCTCCTGCAGGTATTCTACTCACCAGAGTTTGCTGGTATCGTAACGCTTTCGTTGGAGAGGCATCCCCAGTCATATCCCCAGAGACGTCTTGTGGAGTAGGGGTTGTTCAGGGCAACGTCTTCCCCTTCCTTCTCCACAGCAAAATCATGGAGTGAAGCAGACCCAAGGCTTCAGCTAAAATCCCACAGAGCACCCTGAGAGAGAAGGTTACTGGTGAGGGAAAGGCATAGAGGGAGAGTGTAACCAGAGACTCCCTGCCCCCTCCTGTTCACTCTGTGCCTGGACACAGCAGACGCTTCCCTGCTTTAATATCTCCCTGCTGCCCTGGCACCAGGACAGCTCAGTAAATTAACAGGAGGTAAGGTTTCCCCCTCCTCTCTCAGGCAGTATCATTCTGCACTGCATTTGGAAGGGGTCAACAGTGGGACCATAGAAAGAACGGGGGCTGATGACAGAGAGACTAGGGAAGAAGAGGATGGAAATACGAAGTTACTAAAATTCGAGACAAGAGAATCATCCTGCAACTTGAGCAAGATTATTCCTACAACCTGTTTCAGGGACAACTCTGTCAGCATCTGAGAGGGCAAGGTCTCCTAGCAGAGCTTGGATGACTATTCCCTATATAAATTACACGGTGTCCTCACATTTAACATAATTTTTATTAAAGCTTATCCATTATTGCTGATTTCCTGGCCACAATACCTCACCACAAGTAAACAGCCTTCCTCATGGTCTTTGTACCTTCATCCACTGGCATAAAAAACACTCAGTATCTTTTTCATACAGGATCACAGAGTAGTCGAGGTTGGAAGGGACCTCTGGAGGTTGTCTGGTCCAACTCCCCTGCTCAAGCAGGGCACCCTAGAACCAGTTGCCTAAGACCATGTCTGGATGGCTTTTGAGTATCTCCAAGAATGAAGACTCCACAACCTCTCTGGGCAACTTGCTCCAGTGCTCAGTCACCGGAACAGTAAAACACAGTTTCCTGATGTTCAGATGTAGCCTCCCATGTTTCAGTTTGTGCCCATTGCCTCTGGTGTTGTCACTGGGCACCACTGAGAAGAGCCTGGCTCCGTCCTCTTTGCATCCTCCCTTCAGGTGTTTATATACCCTGACAAGATCCTCCTGAACCTTTTCTCCTCCAGACTAAACAGTTCCAGCTCTCTCAGCCTTGCCAAAGCTGAGTAGAGGGAAAAGACCACCTCCCTTGACCTTCTGACAACACTCATCTTAATGCAGCCCAGGATGCCATAAGCCTTGTTTGCTGCAAAGGCACATTGCTGGCTCAGAGCTAACTTGGTGTCCACCAGAACCCCCAAGTCCTTCTCTGCCAAGCTGCTTCCCAGCTGGGTGGCCCCCGGTATATATTGGTGCATGGGGTTGCTCCTCCCCAGGTGCAGGACTCTGCATTTCTTGTTGAACTTGAGGTTGACTTCACGAGATTTCAACTCTTAACAATTCTTTTTTCCATTTTCTTTCTAATTTTTTCCCATCAACCTCAGAAGTGAATTGCAAGTTTGGAAACATTTTGTGATAGGCAGATATACCTAAAGAATGCATATTCTAACACCCAAATCTATGTAATTTCATTCCTGAGAACTACCTTGAAAAGATCACATGTTTTCCTCTTGTGCTAGTGTTGGGGCTTTTTTCTTAATCACTGATTAGAAATGACATGGGAATATAGAAGACAATAAAAAAGCTATGCTTAACCAAATTTATTATACTTAAAACCAGTCAAAGTTGCTCAACAGCACATTCAGGAAGGGTTCGTGGGATATTGAGGATCCTGGAACATCAATAGGGGCGTAAACTAGGGAGGTCCTGCCTCCTGCCCTTCTCTCTGCTCTGGGCATTTGTCACAAAAAAAGCAAGGAGGAACTAATAGGGTAGAAAAGGCAAAAATAGGGTGCTGCTCCGGACTACTGTCTTGCGAAACAGAGCACTGAAGAGCTGTGGTAACTGCTATGTCCTCAGCTGAGTTTTAGTTATTGTCTACTGTATCCTGAGGCAGCAGCAAGCCCAGAGGTCTGTGGGGAATAGAGCAGATAATGCAGGCCACAGCTCTGTTTACAGACATGCTGCTTTTTTCATCTGTTATCTCTAAGGCTTTTCAATCAGAGAAATGGATAAATTCTATATCTAGGCAAAGCAGACAGTTACTTAGGGCAACATTGTGAGTTCCTAAGCTGTATCTCCCACTAAATAAAGATGTGTTATGTAAGGGAATGTGAAAAGAGAAAGCTTTTCTTTCGTTAAGGTTATCCAGTCAAGGACCTTTTCAACACAGAGGTTGATGATAAAGGAAGGGGGAAGCCACAAACAAAACCACACAGATAACACAACTTGAGAGAAAAGAGATAACAGCAAAAATGCAAAAGACCAAGTGTCTCCAGTCAATATTCAATGGGCCAATAAGACACTGCAGGCACAGCTTTGGAGAGGGCCAGCCTGGACTTCGTAGCTAATAAGAAGGGGGAAACAAGAGGGAACATCAGCATTTGAGATATTTGAACTGGGTCTGTAGGTTTCTCCAAAACTTGTTTGCTAGCAAGCATCAAGCTGGTCTAACCAGCAGGTAGTAGACCCACGGAGCAGATAAGAAGGCCCAAAATCTGGGCCTGAGCATTGGAGAAAGAGTGGCCACGCTCTCCGGGTAGTCAATGAATCCATGAATGTGCTTGTGAACTAGAGTGGGGGTGCGAGTGCTTTAACTCCTGAACTTCAACACTTACCAGCTGAAGAGGAGAAAGGGGAGGTGGCTGGCTGTAGTTACGCTTTGAGTCCTGGTAGCACTGAAGCTGGGTGCTGTTGAAGGCAGTGCCTTCATGTACTCTTTCCTTAAAAAAGGGAAATTAGAAGTCAGGAAACACCCTGCTAGGTGTCATGGATGAGACAGAGTAAATGGCAACCTCCAGTGGATCTGGATACTGGGGTTTATTTTAGAACTAATAACAGAGCTTTTACCTCCTTGCTTCTCTTTCTCCCAGGTGCATCACCTAGGCCTCAGCTTTGCTCCCTAGCAGTGAGATCACTGTTGGTCTGTGAAGATGGAGCAGAAAGCTGTGATGGTTCTGTGCTGTGCAGCTGCTCACAGGTACCAGTCTTTGGTGTAACAGGTCAAGGCCTCTGGGCATTCCCTGGCATTCATGTCCCTGCAGCTCTCCAATTCCCTTGATCTTCCCTTCCTTCCAGGATCTTTCCCCCAGCAGGTATCTTCACCTTCTTTCTGGGCCTTTCCTTCTTCCAAGACTCCCTCTTTTTTTCAGGAACCCTTCTTTTTGGCCCCAACTCCTCCTTTGAGTACACCAATCCTAGTTTTCTCAGTCAAAATATTTTACGTGCTGAAACACAGCATTTGCCTACTAATTCGTGGTTCTGCCTCATATCACTTTATTAATGTAATAACTTTTGTTTACTCCAGGGGTTATCAAAATTCACAAGCAGCCCATACTGGTTGCAGCTATCAAGTAGCAGGCTTCAGCCTGAGAGTTCTAAAGCGCCTCTGGGAAGTACAATCTCAAGAAATTATGCAAGATTCTCTATACAGAAGCTCTGTTTCAGCACAGAGGTGTAACTCTCCAAATGGATGATACCACACAGATTAATCAAACAATTCTTTATTTTGATACCTCAAGGCAGTAAAATACAAGAATACAAAAAGTATATATGAAAGTGGCAGTGATAATGCAACTTGATGCAATCCTACAGAAATCTAATCCATCAGAGTGGACTGCTTCATCAGTATACATATCTGTAAAGTATTGCACCATTTCAAAGAGGGAGCACTCGGGAAGAAAGTCTTTATACTCCAGGGACGAACGAGAGCCCCTAAAGTTGTATCTTAAACTTCAGAGTAAGGCACCAATTGGCAAGTATGATCCTTGTTCTGTTTATCACGTTGTGTGTAAGATAAGTGCAAGATGCGTATTAATGCTGCACCTTTGTCATCTGGAGGAAACACAGCCTTCATTTTCCTAGGCAGAACAATAAAAAAAGCATGTGCCTAATTTTCCAGCCTCCCTCCATATCCCTTTGTGCTTCCTGTTCATAATTCTATCCTGAAAAAATACTTCAAAAGCCACACTTACATAGAAAGAGTAAGCTAGGAACTATGCCAACTTACTGCTACAGAATGGAGAAGATCAAGACTCAAGTGAACAGACTGTAGTCCATGTGTAACCCCGTAATATGTAATACCAGTAATATGTAACACCCAGTCCGTATGTAATACCAGGATTTAGACTCTATCACAAAAGGAGAACAATGCCCATCTCCCACATGACATCAAATGGGAGTAACTGCAACTGGATACAAGCAAGAGACAAATTACAGCATGAACAGACCAGGTAGGAAATTTCCAAAAGTAGTATTGGATTATGCCACAGGATTTCTTACTGACCAGTTGAAATGACACTCTGCAAACAGTATTAGCTAAACAAACAGCTTTAAATGGTCATAGCTGAAGAAATAAAACTCACATAACAGGGTAATATTGTAAAACTCTTCCCTTTCATTTAAAAGGGAAGCAAACTGCAGTGATAAATAATCCAAGCAACATGCCTAGACTGTAAAGAGCTGCCTTGAATATTTTTGTTGATTAAACAAAAAACCCAAAAGATCCTTTTGTACAAGGTTGTAGAGTTTTCAGGGATTCACTTGTACAGTACAATTTACAGACTCCTGAGAAGTTGGTGGATTGTCTGAATGCTACGCCAGTTGTGACATACCGGTACTACAGCAAACAAATCCCTCAGAAGTAATCTGTGCAGTTGTTCACTCCTGGGACTAAGGGGAGATAATCTAGAATTTCTAGATTCAAAACTCTTTCTAGGGCAGTTTGTGGAAGTTTATTTGCCTGTATGAAAAATACTGGATCTCTGTTTTTTTGTTGATAACCTGGAATGTCTTGTCGTTCTCTTGATAACTTGGCTACACAAGGAATGTGTAAAACCAGACTTTTAAGTGATCAAGATGTATAGGAAAGTGTCAAATACTAAAATGAGTAACATTCCATTCTAGAGAAGGAAAGGATTCTCATTCACAAGGAGGCCTTTTCTAATGTGCACAGGAGCTGACTGTCCTACATGAAGAGCCAGGCAGAAAGCACTTAAAATTTTTAAAAGAAAAACGTAAGTAGCATCTTATGAATAATTTTCCTTTCAGAAAGGCTTAACTTTTAAAAAATTGTATGAACAGTCTGTTTCACTTTTCACATTTGCTTGCAAATGTCCTTATGTCTCCTTACAAAGGATGTTACCACTTATTCCCAGTTTCAGTGCTGATCCACTTTCCATCGACTTCTACACATATGGAATAAGTCAGGATATCATAATTTTAAACCCTGAACTGAATCAGATTACAAAGTGTTTCCAGATTATTACAGAAAAATACACCAAGAGTCGGACTGGCCAGATATAAATGAGCATTCCTTGCTTGTGCATCTCATTCCAGACCATAAGAATAAAAATGCAGACGTCCATTTGGCAGTATCTCTCTTCCAACAGAGCTGGCAGTTATTTTCCCGGCAGGTAGCCAGGAAACAGGTAAAGATCCCGACAGAGCGTGCTGCAATATTCCGACATTTCCTTGCAGCGGTGAAATTCTGTGCCTGGGGCATAACCTTCTCGTTGTTTGATTTGTCTGTTCACCTAGATGGGATATTAAAAAAAATTAAATTACTGGAAGCATTGACAGAAGAAAAATGTAATTGCTTTCTACACTCAGATTATTCTGTTTAACTTAATAAGTAGTACCCTATGTACTGCCTTTGTAAATTATAAGGAGGATGAAGAATTAAGGTGCAGTTCCACAGCAGCTCGAGTTGCCGTGGTCACGCTGCTGTCTTCACTCCCTCATTTTCTTCATCTTTGCCTTATGTGAGTGCAAGCAGTTGTGCAGCTATGTGGTGAGCTGGTTCAGGGAATCACAGAATCACAGAATATCAGGAGTTGGAAGGGACCTCGAAGGATCATCCAGTCCAACCCCCCTGCCAGAGCAGGATCACCTAGACCAGGTCACACAGGAACACATCCAGGCAGGTTTTGAATGTCTCCAGAGAAGGAGACTCCACAAGCTCTCTGGGCAGTCTGGTCCAGTGCTCTGTCACCCTCACAGTGAAAAGGTTTCTCCTCATGTTTATATGAAAAATGAATCCATCTGAAGACAAATGCTAATTCTATAGAAGAAAAGTAATTATTGACAAGCCAGATTAATTCTTCTTGTAAGTTCGCCATGCAACTGCACAAGCAAAGTGGGATGAGTCAAATAAACAGCATTTTTACTTAAACTGCTGTGGAACTGTATTTAAATAAGTAAACAAAAAAAAACATAGAAAGTAGAAATGATTTTGCTACAAAGAAGGCAAGAACAATTGCTTTAATAGTAGATTAATCCTAGCAATCTGAAGCACTGGAAGGCTCTTCAGAAACCAGGTAAGCGTGGGAGAGAAAAGACACTGCAGCTCACCTTCACTAACATGTCAGCCACATGGGTGTCTCGGGAGTTCTCTGCAAACACCGAGGTGAGAGCCTCAACATACCAGGATCCACGCTTAGTGTTTCGCATGGCTGCAGTGCCTGGGAAGAACGTGTGTATCATGAAGTTTCTGGGGAGCACAGACACAAAAAAAAACTTCCTTATGCCCTAAGAATTCGCATCCTCCCCAGTACCTTTCAGACAAGCATATCCACAGATCATATCAGAGCACGTAGGCAGACGCAGCTTGAGATTTTCTTCTTTGTTTGCATCACTTTCCTCACAGCCTGGGCAATCTGACCATTCTTTCCCATCTCTTTGATCCACTCCCCGGTCTGTTTCATCTGAAGAGGGGCAATAAACAAGGAGGGGAAAAACAAATTTAAAAAAGAAATTATCCTGAAGTACTGGATGCAGTTTTCCTATATTTCCTTAGTTTTGTGCCCTGGTCAGCAATGCCATGACTGCTGTCAAGCAGAAAGCTTTTGTATGAACTTTAAGCTTTTTCAGCTGTTTTTAAAACTTATCTGAAAGTGACGAGTTTCTCTTCTGCACAAACTGATGCAGATACCAACAAGTACTGAACCAGCTCAATCTAATGTGGCTTTTAGTCTGCGTCATGATTGATTTTTCTTCCCCCCCCCCTCCTTTCTTATGCAGATCAAAGGATAACCGGCAAAGCAAAGAAGTTTCTGAGAGTTCTTCACCAGGCATGGAAGGATTTGATGCCTAGCCCTAAAAGTTTTTATTTACCATTTTCACCCACCTTAGGAACATCCAAAAGAGTCTAGTCTAGTTTGCAATGCTAACTACCTACTTATTGCAAAACTCAAATGAGAGCTAATTTTAGTTGCTAAGGTCTACCTCCAAAAAAATCAAGAAAACATGGACCAAATATCTCATCTAGTTCAAAATTCTGACTATAATATAATATAATTTGTTTCAATCAAAAGCATAAATTGTACAATAATAAAATGGAAGTTAGTTTGACCTCAAACATGAGAGAACTCCAGTACACGGCAATTAGTTTAAAAACCTAGAGAACATTTAATATCCTTTCCAGGACTCAGCAGGATGTAGTAAGACAACTGTAGATATTTTCAATCTGTTGTTTACATGATGCAGAGTTTTCATTGTAACGTAGACTAGCTGCTTAGCGGCAATAATTCTGATAGTCCAGGTACGCTATTAATAAAAATCCAAAACCAACCCAAAAACCTACATTTTACAAGTTTTCTATAGAATTTTGCCCTCTTGTTCCTTCGTTGTATCAAAATTCTACTATTCTACTTACTTCCTAACTGCCTGGGTCAGATTCTAGTCTCAGGCAGCCTAAGTCTGCACTTCAGAGGCCTTCGTGTTAGGATGGTTCTCAGTATTTGTTGCCAGGTCATGCCTCAGAAATGCATTTGGATTCCTAACCTTTTTACAGCCATTGGCACTGGTGGCATCTCATAATTATGCACAGGAAGTGGTCAGCTGTTCTTTTCCTCCAAAATTAAAGCAGCAGCAGGAGGGGTGTGACTGACAGCCCAGATATAGCCCACAGTCAAGGCTCCACAGCTCAAAACTTGATGAAGGAACTTCATGGAAGGACTCATGATCTCTTTAAAGCAGCAATGCAAATCTTTCTATTTTGAACCACACTTTTTTCATGCTTTTATCACACTTCTCCAAAACCTTTTATTTATCTTCTTAAAAATTTAGAGTACTGCTCACAGTGTATGTTATTTCAGATAAGATTCAGTTAATTTTACAGTCAAGCTGTATTATTCAGTCATCATCCCATACTGTATAAAGTAAAAACCTTTTTGATTACAGCTTCAGAATTAAATGTATTGCTCACGCATTTGTCTTCCAACACTATTCTAGTCAACTTACCAACACAACTAAAAAGTGTAGAGCACTAACCCTATCAAGATACTCCTCTGTATCCTTAACCTCTAATATCACCAGTAACTGCCACCCAATTTGATCCAGTCTGTTTAAATTTTACTGAAGCTCTCAGATTGCTGTTTTCCCAACTGATTTAAATAACTGCCAACTACCTATTTTTCATTATTTATCACAGTTCTTCACTTTTCTGAACCAACTACTATATTAAACACAGATGTTAAGCAGCTCCAAATTCTCATTTTATGCCACAGTGAAATCTATTTGTCTTTTCCCATTGCTTTCTGTTGCCATTGTATTTTGCTCCATGACTGTAGGTGGACTACTTCAATTCTTTAGTAGACTCCTTAACAAAAGGTCTTTGGAAATTAAGTAGGCTGTACCAACTATTATTTATCTGCATTTTTAAGTGTGTCATTTAATACCTGGCTTATTACATAAACTTAGGGAAAAAAACCCTATGCATTTCTCATTTTGTTTCAACTGCTTCCAGCTAATATGCATGGCATAGAGAGATTGACTACAGTCTTTTAAATGCTGGTTTTTTAAAAAAAACAAATGTATTGGCTAGTCTAACCTTCAATGCTAACATGAAAAGGTACATGTTTTTGTTGACAGCTCAATTACTTTATAACTAGCTTTTCCTTCCAGCTATTAATCAAAGTTTAAAAGAGAGGTTAAAAAAGGCAGTTTTGTGCCTTTGTTTTTTTTAAAGAATGATTTTTCCCTTTCAGTTGCTCAAGTCTCAATCCTTTGCCTACTGCAGTATCCCCATTCTGCAGTATTATGCATAGCCGCCTTAACTGATACTTTTCTGGGAACTGGAAGGCCAAGTCTGATTTGTTGATGTGAACAGACCTCTTGTGGTAACACTACAGTCCAATAAACCTAAGTACCTAATTAGGTCAGCTGCAAATTCTGGCTTATTACACTTATTTCCACACTATTAGGAATCTGCATATTCACGTTTGTTCAAGAGTATCTGAAGGTTCAATAACATAAGAAAAGGAGTAGATAACAGGTGAATGAAACATCATCTTGGATAGAGGACAAACTATAAAGCTCTGCTAAAAATGAAAGAAGGGAGACTACTGCAAAGAACAAGAGAAAAGAAGGGGGAAAAGAATACATGCTTTCTAAGACAGAACTTCTCTTTGGAGTATCTGCAGTTTCACAGTGATCTCAAAAAGTCTAAACACTTTAAGGAAAAATTTGGTCATTAGCAGATGTGTTTAGTTATAAAAGAATGGAAAACAAATAGCAAATAGGAACAGAAAGAATGGAAAAAGAACAAATCCATGAGAATGAAAAAAAGAATTCTATAACTACAAGTACATGAAAAGGATATAAGAAAAGGTAATTTGGAGGTTGAAAGGAGGATAGGGTAAAATAAAATAAAATAAAATAAAATAAAATAAAATAAATACTTGGATCCAACTGTGATAGCTCAAGAGATGACAACACAAGAGACACAAAACATCCAGGACCAAGAGAGACAAGACCTCAGACAAGACTCCAGCGCTAGTGTACCACTCCATGCTGTGCTGCACTTCGATGCACCAAATGCCCCACTCCCCCTACTGCAGGCATAGCAAGAGGAAGCCTCAATATATGAGTGGGATATGATAGAACTTGATACCACTATGGTGCTCTGGGGTCTGCAAGTCAATGCACACACCTCATGCAGAGCAAAAGACACTTACAGAGCAACAGATGCAGTGGCAGCAGCAGGGCAGAGGGAGGTGAATATGGGTCCCACTTACACCTGGGAGAAGCAAAGAGGAGAGTTGACAGCAAGTTGAATGTGAGGGTGTGTATGTGTGTAAAATGAGCCTTAATGGCATGCCAAATACATGGCTTTTAGTATTTGGGCACTCACCTCCCCGGCAGGCCTGAATAAAAAACATTTTGGGCTTATTCTGGAGATCTGGACAGTTTGCATTATCAAAGAGCCGGAAAGCCTCCTGCAACTGAGAGAATAAAGAAGATAAATGCAGTCTCACCTTGCTTCCCTGTATTTTGGTTATTACCTCACCAATATTTTCCCCTTTATCTCCAAACTCATCACGTGGCAAACACATCCCTTCCTCTGCCTCTCCATCAGCTCCTACTAGTTTGAGTTCATGCACTCTACATCGTATTTGTACAGGATGAGAGAATGAAACGACTTCTCCTACCTGCCCTATTTCTATGCCATTTTTTATCCTATAGACCTCTCATAGACAGAACCCTGCCCTTTTCTTCCCACAAGCCTTTATATTTTTCTTTTTAAAAAATGTAAACCCTCAGTCTCCCATCACTTCACCTTCTCTCTCACTTTTTTTTCCCCCTCTTTCCATTGTTACTTTCCAAGATACAACCTACAACACCACATCAGGAGACAGGAGTATACCTCTAGTAGTTTGCCATCAGTGCCATAAACCCCACCCTCCACACCGTGGGAAAGTAAAGCTACAACACAAGAATCCACATCCCGATGATCTGGCAGCTTAGAGAATCTCTCCAGTGCATTCTGCATCTCCTGGAAGACAGAAAAAAAAATGCTTTGCAGACTTGCACAGGGAAAGTCAGTCAATATACAGGGAAAACCAAAAATGGTCCTCCTGTTATGAAATAAACTCTACGTACAGCAAATGTACACGGCAAAAGACGTGTTCCATTAAAAAAATGGCAAAATGTTCTTGCTCTTGTTATGTAATATTAAGTCCTAAGTATAAGATTATGAAGTAGCAATCACTTAGGACATCCACACTTCTATACTGGCCAACTGGTGGATGCAAGTATCTGAGTTGGTACATACAAATTTAACATAAGAGAAATCAACTGATATAGAGGTTTTTACATTGACACTTGAGTCTAGGTGGGATATTGGAGCAACTTAACAGATACATACACACTTCAGACATTCTAACACTAGTGGTCAAAACAATTAAAAGTGGAAAATTTTAGGAACTCTGACAATGCGGCAGGTGCAAAAGTCTTACTATAATTTTGCAAACGCTGTCTTCTTGAATAAGACAACTCTTTAACAGGTTCTGTACCACTTGGTTTCATAGGGATTTAAAAGCACTATGAACAGATGAGGCTGGATAGGGCAGCAGCTGCATTCCTAGGGAAGGAGAGTGGCTTGACTCAGTCAGTCATGGAAAATTACCACTTCTCCTAAGTAAAGCACAGCCACTTCTCTAGAAAAGCAAAGAGTGAAAGAGTGGAACTTAAATGCATCGATACTGGAACTGACAAATAGGATGGCAATTGACTCCATCAGTGAAAGGACACTAAAACACCACATACATTTGCAAAGATTAGGTGAAATATTTGCAAAGCTAGGTTATTCCAGTGTTCTGCTATCCTAAAAGTGAATCTAGAGTAAACTGGAGGGTTTATTCATATGTGGTTTTAGCACACATGCCAGGTCTAGTCTAGACATTCTTGCTCCTTGCATTACAAGGGGTCAGACTAGAGCAGTACCTCTTGTGGTCCTCTGCCTTCCAAGTTTCTTCATATTTGTCAGTATGCTAGCAGACATCATCTCATTTACCCTTACTTTCTATCCATAAGTGACAATGCACATCTTCCTTTTCAAGCTTTGTTACACCAAAGTGAATCTCTTAAGATGTTCATGTAACAGTTACAAACTCTCACCCATACTGGTTGCAAAGTATTGGTATCCCCCTTACCTGTGCAGTTTGATCATGAAAGACAGTCACTTGATACCCAAGATGTTTAAAAAGCATCTCCAGGGAAGAACAGTCCACATCTCCTCCTGCACGATACTCCAAGTCCTTCTTGCTATTGAAATGGACGTTGCTGAGAATAAGTGCTAAGCCTCGGGGCTCTGATATCAGTTTATATGCCTGAAAAGAAGATTAATTAAAACTGGTAAATTTAGACTAGACAAGGAAACAATAGAGTGTTAGAGTAGAACAGTAATGCCTACATACCAGCTTGACAAGATATGCAGAATTTCTTGATTGAGAAGGCGCAAAAACAGTAAAGCTCAAATTTTTGAAGTTTTTGGTTGTTTCAGGGTTTTGTTGTTGTTGTTTCAAATAAATAAAATAAATGTTTGTATTGCAAAGGGTCCCAAAGACAACTGTATTTGCAAGTCTCCACAACTTATGATCCTACAACATTATTCTTAAGATGTTGTACTACCTTGCCTTCTTTCTTGTTTTAAAAGAAACACAGCTTAAACACTTCCAACCATGAAATAAGTCTTGCTAACAGTTTTCCTTTTCCCTGCCCTCACCCCAGCATGGCCCCATATATTTCTGTCATCCTCAAAGGCCTTAGGACAACACTATGTAAAATTTAGCTAACGTTTCTCAATTGCTGCTGGGAGCAGAGATGGAAAATAGCACGTGAGTGCAACTGCAGCAGCAAAGGACTGCCAGTCACTGATCCTGAAAGTTATGCAGTTGGCAAAAAAAGTTAACAGAGAAAGAACTGATTTAAGAAGCGTGTCTTCAAATTAAGTTCCCTCTTTGCCCCTCCCACTCTAACAACAAATCAATAGTAAATCACTTACTATAACTCCTGTAAATTGGAAGTGAGATTTAATACTAAAGGACCATATCAAATAAGACATAAAATGAGTCAAGTCAAGCTCCCATTGATGCTGCCTAATTAGGTAGCTAAGACTGTGACAAGTTGAAATACAGTTCTAGTATCTCAGAGTCATTTGCAAGGTGTGTCACCACATTGATGGAGACAAGAATGCAGACAAATAAATGAGGCAGCTTACACAGAGCAACAGAAGAGAATGCATTTCAAGAAGCTCTTCATGAACAAAACACAGAGGAAGAGATCTGTATGGTTACAGAACTCAGAATTTCTTGATGCTTGTAAAATCAAACAACTGGTGACATCTGTGTTACACAAACAGCACAAAACTGACCTGTATCCCAATGAAGCACACACACATCAACTCAGTTTTCAATAGCATGCATTTAGTTGATATATCCAAATACCGCACATTTTTCACCTCTTAAGGAGACTTTCTCTGTCAACTACTCACCAAGTGCTGATGATCACGATAAAATTCAGGAGTGCAGTACTTCACCAGAGCAACTGGGGGACCATCTCCATTATCCAAGGAATGTTCCATTGGTTCTGTGCGAAACAAACAAGATCTAAAACACCAAAACAACCCAACCCCAAAACCTCTGCACCCAAATAAATAAATTTAAAAAGCCTTCAAAACCTAGACACTTGTTCTTTAACACCAGAGAGAGCTCCTGGCAACCAGCACACAGTTAAAGCTGTGTTTAGGGAACACAACCACAGGCATTACAAGAGGCAACATAAAAACTAGCAAGGATATTAATTCCAACAATTCCCTGATCTAAGCCACAAGCACTTGCTAAAGAAAAGTCGATTTGCTGCAATCGACAGAAGCTACAGAAATCCGTGTTGGGACCATATAACATATGTAAGACCTTGTACTTAAAACTTATTTGCTAAGAAGGAAGGTTAAGCTAAGGAATACTGCCCCAGATCAGTATCTTTCCACAGCTCTAGCTGAATTAAACTCTATTACGAATCTTAAAGAAGAAAATATTTTAAAAAAATCTAAAATTTTACTGACAGGTACCATTTAAGCAACAAAGCTTCCCGTAAGAATAAATGAAGCTGACTTGAAAGTGATTGGTTTCTCTCTTCCAATACACTATTTCACTTTCATTTTCTAGCTTAATTCTGTCTTCTGCATCTGATCATAATGGTCATTCACTGTCAAGTTTGTATTCCTGGGATGTGCAAAGTGCTAGCAAGCTTATTTCTAGAACTGAGTTAAGAGAGTATTCTGAAATTAGAAGCAATCAACCAGAAAGCCAATCAAGTATTTAGGGTGTCATGTGTGACTCACCAATCCAGCGTGGTCTCTTTGAATTGCATGACTCACTGGCAGGGAATGGAAGACTTGATTCATAACAGCGTTCAATCTACAAGACATCCAATAAATCCATTAAAGAGAGACACATATTACAACTATTTGTTTTCCTTACAGTACAAGTCTGTACGTATCATGGAACAAAGATACATGTATTTACATACACATATATATATGACCTAAAAAATAACATTATAGTTCACATCCAAATGAAACATCATGACAAGATAGTAGCAGCATTATCTGTCAACGGAAAATTCCTTCCCGTCTTTGCTCATCTCTACTTCTACCCAAATCCCCAGTTCAGAAACCTCACACTGAGGTCATCATATCCCCCTTGGTTTTGCCAAAACTGATTTGTCTAGTGATTCCTATCTTTTTGCTTGCTTTCAAGATTTCATTGTTTGTATAGTAATGCACTATTTAAAACAAAAAAAATAGAAAGTTTAGTCTAATAAATCCTACATTTTAATAAGGGAGCATATCTGCTCAAAAATATCTAGCCTGTCTTCCTTCCTGCATATAAAATATGTTTCCATCCTTGTCAACAAATTGAGAAAATGGAATCTTTACTAAATTCTTCCTTTAGTTCAATGCAAACAACTGCAGATAATGACAAGGTGAAAATAAAAATAACAAAACAAATGAAGTTCCTCTCTCCTCAACAGACAAGACTAGCTTCAGTAGCTTTACTCAGAGAATCACTGAACACTAAACTAAAAGATTTCAGAGAAAATATTTTCTTCGCAGCTTTAGGGATCTTGATTACACATCAGTTAAGAACATGCTCGATGTAAGAATATCCAAGAACCTTGTGGAGGTCAGCCAAGAGAAGTGCAAAGTCCTGCACCTCGAGAGGGGAGAAGAAACCCCATGCACCAACATATGCTGGGGGTCACCAGCTGGAAAGCTGCTTGGCAGAAAATGTCCTGGGGGACACCTGGTGGACACCAAGTGGAACATAAGCCAGCAACGTGCCCTTCCCGCAAAGACGACAAATGGTATCCTGGGCTGAATTAGGAGAAATATTGCCAGCAAATCAGCTCAAGGGAGAAGATCCTTCCCCCTGAGTATAGCTCTGGTGAGGTTACATCTGGAATCCTGTGTCCAGTTCTAGGCTCCTCTGTATGGACAAACTGGAGAGAGCCAAGGGCCACAGAAATGATGAAGGGACTGGAGCACCTTTCCTTTGAGCAAAGGTTGAGGGAGCTGGGGCTGCTCAGCCCGGAGAAGAGAAAGCTCAAAGCAATCTTACCAAGGTGTATAAACACCTGAAGGGATGGTGTAAAGAGGATGGAGCCAGGCTCTTTTCAGTGGTGCCCAGTGACAGGCCCAGAGGCAATGGGCACAAACTGGAACACAGGAGGTTTCCTGTGAACACTGTTTTACTGTAAGGGTGACCAAGCACTGGAGGAGGGTGCCCAGAGAGGCTGCAGAGTCTCCTGGGGATACTCAAAAGCTGTCTGGACATGGCCCTGGGTAACCTGCTCAAGGTGAACCTGCTTGAGCAGGGGGTTGGACCAGATGGACCTTCAGAAGTCCCTTCCAACCTCTGCCATCCTGTGATTCTGTCTGAAAATTCTTCCCAAATTCCTTCCCCTCTGCTTTTCCTAAGGCTATTACAAGTTTCAATTTGCAACAAAACCCCATCCTGTCCTTTGTAAACAATTTTTTTTCCAACTTGAAAGAGATCATTTTGTGCCCAAAGCCAATCTCAAATGTAATCGACCCATTTCATTTTTATAAAGTTGTTTTACCCTTGCAATCCCATGGCTCAGGTTGGATGTTGTCTTCAAGATCATTGCCTCCAGATGCTGCTGTTTGGTCTCTCGCAGAGCTTCACAGAAGGCTGAGAAGGCATCAGGGCCTCTCTTGGGCAGCAAATTGAGGAATTCCACATTTTGGCTGAAGCTCCCAGACTTGGCCTAGATCCATAGAAAAAAACAAAATCCACACCCCAACGCAATCAATTTTCAGTGAATCTTCAGAACAACTAACTTCTTCTACTCGATGTAAATGTTTCATCACTATGCTTAGCTGTGCTAGATCCATTTTTATAGCTTTTCCTAGTTGATTCCACTCCCATTCCTCTGATCCTGTTAGCTTAAGGGGGAGAGTATATGGCAGTGCAGGAAGCCAGTAGTCCATACATTACCACACACAGTAATACTCTCTCTTCTCTCTAAACTTTTACTTCCAGTTACTGTTGGAATCGCATCTATTTCCCCTCATTGAATAGACAAAGTGCAGAACCTGTTTCCACTACTTCCCAATGGTTCATGGTCTCATGCAGCAATACACAAATCCCTTAGAAAGCACTACGTAAATATTTATTTGATGTAGCCAATTCCAAAAAGATACTACATACATACAGACTGTAACATATAGATCAATGAAGCAATATATAATAGTATATGAGAAAATGGAACAATCAAAAATGAAATTTATTTATCTGTAAAATATTCCCAGGAAGTTCTAGTTGTTAGAATATTAACAAGACGTTTGCCAACAAACTGTATAATTTATACAGTTACAGCCTTCTCTCCGAGATGTAAACCACACCAAAACATTGTGTAGTAAAATACCAGGTATTGAAAAGCAATTCATCAGTTCCACGGAATTCATCCTATATTTTCTGAATTACCACATAGATCCAAGATCTCTTCTTTTGTTGGACAGTAAGAGATGGTTGGTGAGTTACACAGAATCAAGACTAACACTACATTTGCAACCACAGCAAAAGCAGACAAAAGCCTTGAATCACATGTGTAAATCCTCTGCTTTCTTTCATAATACTTATCAAGCTTGGTGTTAAATGTAACTTGGCTTTTGTCCTGTCACACTGTTTGAAAGGATATTGCAGTCTTGTTGTTCCAGTGCTTATGAACCTATTCTGAAATTCCAGAGCTACGTTCATTCATGACTAACAGCATTAAGTTTTCTATCAACAATGTCCCTTGACTTCAGTGTTCTCCTGTTCTTTCCCTTATTTATCACACTTCTTTCTATAAATTGGTCTCCATTTGCTACAGTAAACAAGCCACTTCCTTTCAGCCTCCTCACAAACGGCCTCTTCCCCTTGGCAATGCAAGTACCCTTTCCTATTCCCACAGGAACTTCAGCTTTCAGAACACTTCTGACTAGAGGTGCACAGGTCTCTCACCCGTGTCTTTCCAGAAGTATGAAAATACTTGCCCACTTCTCCTGGTAACACTTCTCCATTAGTCCATAGAAGATAACCAGTCACATATATATGTATCTTGCCGTAAGCACACTGAATTTTATTTTACCTAATAAAGTAAATTGACAGCTAGTATTTTAAAGTACCCACTGTTTTTTCCTTTCTAGTAGGCCTGCAGCTGTTTATGACAAGCTTAGGATCTTTAACCTTCTTCACTTTATATGTCTTCTTAAGGTCTATGACTTGAAGTCATAGATCACAATTAAGAACACACGTGACATCAAGAATTGGATCTTAAGTTTTATTGAAAAGTTAAGAAATTTCCATAATGTTCATATTCTGTACTTTGCATGTACAGTAGTCAGCTTTTCCCAGACTTCTTCCTTAAATACCCAAAGTGCTGTATACCTCCTCATGCAACTTCCACATCGAGACCACATTTAGATTATATTAAATAATGTTCAGCAAACATTCAAGAGTAAAACTTTCATAATACAAACTTCTTTGATTTTATTTTCTAATATATCCTAATTTATTTTTGTACCCTCACAGATGAGTTTGATAATCTGCATAACAGGAACTGGTTGTTCTGAATGCCTGTCAAAATCCCATAGTATTAAGTCGTCTTATTGAGCCTGAATATGCATGCAGAACCTGTGGAGAAAGCATATACACTTAAACATCCTAATCAAACTTCTGTCACTTTGTCAAAGCCAGTGATACCTTCACTACTGTCTAGGTATAAACACAGAGCATTTAAATGTCTCTATCTACACGATGTGATGGTCTTTAATCACAGTACAGAGTATTCAACTTGTTTAAAAAACAAGAGAAAGCTCTTGCTATCCTATCTGCAATTTTGAAGGTCCATCCCAGAGCTCTGGAAGAACATCTGACGCTCTGACAAGAAGGCATTAATGAAGTGGATCTTGGACTTCATCTTAGAAACAGCTGTTCCCACTGTTCCACTTTATTTCCACTACCATTTTTGCTCTGTGTTTGAAATTCCTCTCTTCTGGGCCTTCATCTAAATAATTATATTTAAATTATCTTCACTACACAGTGAACAACTTCTTTTTCTTTAGTCTTTTTTAAAAGTGTATATAATTGAAAAAAACTCATATTTTTTAGTATCTTTCTGAATGACCCAATTTAAACTTATTCCTGTCAGTTCCTCCTCTCTGCCCTGACTTTGGACATTAAAGGAAGCTGCCCCTATTTATTAATTCTTCTCCAGTGCACACCTACAGACTCGCTACTTACTCTTCATACTCCTTGTGAGCTCTTCATCCAGCTCAACCACCTTTGTCTTCAGTGGCTCTTCTTGCAATGCCCTCCCCTCTCACCTTTTTCTTACTTGTGGTAAAGTTTCAGTACTGGTTTAGAACCGCACACTTGAAGAAATTTCATCCTTCCTTCATCTCCCTAAGCTCCTTTGTTTATTTCACTTTCCTTGGACTACAGAAGTTTATTTAAGTGAAGCTCCCTATTTCCAGAACCAATTTGTTTATTCTTCTGTTTAGTTTAAATCAAAGCAACAGGACCAATTGCCCTGCTCAGTGATAACTAACACGCCCCTGTGTTATCAATGCTGTTTTATATAAATTCAAAATACGGCCCAATAGAAGCTAACATGAAGAAATAACTCTAGACCAGCCAAAACCAGTACAACCAGTTCTTGATTCATCCTCTGACTTTCACTGTCTTCTTGTATCTTTGTCCTCTTTCACTAAGGATTTGAACTATTTCAAGTAAGACTGCCTTCATCTCCCACTACTTAGCACAGGTATCCCTGACAGGTCCAATGAGGAATTTCACATAATCAGCCTGAATTCATCAGGAATTTATTTCTTCATTGCTGTCCAAAAACTTAAGTCTCAGGTTCATAACCTTTTGCACTGGTGCCCAGCAAATAGCTCATAATTCTATTTTTCAGCATGTGTTCTTGTGACAGGACCATTAACCTTTCTAAGGGACTAAAATGTCCCTCAGTTGTTTACTTGAGTCCTGAGACACACTTGACGTGCACCTTCAGTCATTTTCTCTCCAGTCTGCTTTTTCTTTGAAGACCTGTACCTCCATCCTGCACAACCTTCAGTGCATTACCATAACTCTGGGAGCAATCCCAAGCTATTTCCAATGACTTCTCTTCATAGCACCCACTTATCCATAGCAGGATAAGTAACAAAAGCCCATGAACAGCATTTGTCATCTGATAGCAAGTGCCTTGGATCATGTAAGGTTCTTCATGCAATTTATAAAAAACACACATGGCAGGCTGAGAGTTGGGGTTGTTCAGCCTGGAGAAGAGAAGGCTCCAGGCAGACCTTACTGTGGCTTTCCAGTACCAGAAGAGCTTCTACAGGAAAGCTGGGGAGGGACTTTTTACAAGGGCATGTAGTGATACGATGTGGGGGAATAGCTTTAAACTGGAAGTGGGTAGACTTCGATTAGATATTAGGAAGACATTCTTGACTGTGAGGGTGGTGAGACACTGGCACAGGTTGCCCAGGGAAGTTGTGGATGTCCCCTCCCTGGAAGTGTTCAAGGCCTGGGGGGACAGGGCGTTGGGCAACCTGGTCTGGTGGGAGGTGTCCCTGCCCATGGCAGGGGATTGGACTGGATGAGCTTTAAGGTCCCTTCCAACCCAAACCATTCAATGATTATATGTACAAATTCTTTAAGTGAAAGGTGACACAACAAGCTGGTTTATAATACATTAATTTGCTTACTTTCACAGTATTCTTTTGGCAATAGGTATTACTCCAACTTTTACAAATAGGAAAAATAAAACCAGATAAAAAATGACAACAAAGGCCTGGAAGATACCACCTGACTCATGAAGCACAGTCTGCAGTAACTACATACCAGCACACAAACCAAAGATTTAGTAAATCTCAGACAAAATCCATATTGCCAGAAGCAGCTTGCAGTTCTGCATGTTGCAAGCGAGCCACATACTGCTTTGCCTGTTCTCCAAACTCAGTCAGATTAAAACACGGGTGGGTAAGGCACAGGTAAGTTTTATCGTGCTGCCACTGCCGAGAACGACACCGAGATAAACTATAAATAGAGTTGCGCTATAAGCGGCCGAGTATAGCCTGCATACCTGGATCATTTCCACCATCTCCGTGGTGACGATGTCTTTCTCGATCATATGCTCCAGCAGCTCTTTTAAAACCAGCTGCTTTGCCAGCGCCACCCGGTTCTTCTTAAGCGCTTCCTGGTGATACCGCTGCATGCCACACGCAACCAGCATCCCGGCACGGAAAGCGGAGACCAAAGCCCGACTCAGCAGCCAAGGCCAGCCTGACACCTCCCGGCTTTCCGCTCAGGAGGAAGCGGACC
>NW_010188937.1:0-16822 GCF_000695765.1 Mesitornis unicolor | reverse complement strand
ACCCAACCCTCCCCTCGCTCCGCCCCACGCACGCACAGGGGCACGTTCCTCCTTTCCGGGGGCGGCCCCAGCCATTCAAGCCATTCGAGCACCCTGCTTTGCCTCCAAGTCACGTGGCCAAAGGGGAGAGCCCCGCCCCTCCCTTGGCAAAGGCCGAGCTGAATGAGCGTCAAACCGACTGCGCGCATGCGCGGCTTCGCCTGCCCTCACGGCGTCGTGCCTCTTTCTGCCCAGGCTCGGCTGCGTTGGCGGCGGGGGGGTGGGGGGAGCTTCTCCGGAGGCTTGAATAACCCTTATAGGTACTGAAGACAAAATCGTTTGCTTTGGCCACCTGGATTTCTTCCTGACTCCCAGCAATTTGATGCGCTCAGAAAGTTGCCCAGCTTAGGCCCTAAGTTCTGCTCCTGCATCTGTGCTGCTTTTTACTCTGGTTTGTTCTGTGTTTGCAGCTACAGGAGCAAGATGCAAAAAGTGATTTGCTTTAAAAAAAACAACCTCATTGCCTCTATCAGCAGTTTTGTCTCTCACAATACTTTTATGATAGAGACATCATAGTTGTTTCATAGTTAATGATATTGAAGTGATTCAGCTATAGATTTAGAAATGGAACTCCTCTTTCTAAGCCAAGATCAACAAATAAGCAGAATACAAGCAAAAGGTTGCTTTGTGGTGTGTTTCTTTTGGGAGGAAAAGTGAATAATGCCACCAGGTATTTTTAGTACAGTCTCATTTATTTATAAACAACATAAAAAGTGTTTTTTTTAAACTGTAAAGAATCAAACAATAACAAATAATTTATTTCCTTCTGGCTTATGGTTTGATGTTTCCTCATATGAATTAAAAATGATGCAGTTCTACTAGACAAGGCTGTGATGATTGCTGCTGTCCTCCATAGGAGATTCGGACCACTATATCCTTTTTTTTGAATTATTTGGACATTCACCAGATATGAATACTTCTTTGCATACTGCAGACCACTTTAATGCTGCAGAGCCCGTCAGTTTACCTCACTCATTTTATAAGATGGGACAGCATCACTGATCAGTGAGATCTAAAACCTGGTTCCATCCTAGAGCCATTGTGATGGAGACTGCCAGTGCCTGGGGACTGCTATTCTCTGGTGCTCTCCACTGCAGCCATGGCCTCAGGGGACAGACTGGCCCTTTCCAGAGTCCAAAGAGAAGCCTCCATGCACAGCATTGTTATGGGGAACTGGGGGGCTGTTGACCTTTCCGTGCAAATGTTTGCCACAATGTCAGTAAAGTTTCTCAAGCAATCCGTTTGGAGCTCTAGTACAGCAGAGCACACCCTCCTGCAGAGCTGCGAAGACTGGTGGTCCAGTTGGAGGATACTTATATGTGTGTGTATGCCACTGCCAGCCTCTCTTACAGGAGAAAAATTGCTATTATCTCCCTCTTGTCCGCCACTGCAGGCTGTGTGGGATGAGAACCTTGTGAACAGTGGAAGTGATTTCAAGGAGCTGTGCTTGCCACCAGCTTTTCGACTGCCAATAAGAGGTATCAGGTGGTGCCAGCTTCAGGATGAAGACATCCACCCTCCCCTCAGTCACGCTGCAGCACAGAACAGGACATGGAGTGAGTGCAGCAGAGGTGTAGAAACAGTGCAGACTGTAAATTTGTGTTGCTGCACAACATCAACTCGGGGAACTGCAGCCTCAGTCTCTCAGTAGGGATTTTGGGGTTGCTGGAGGTCACAGAGCTCTCAGCAGTACTGCTGTTTGTAATGCACAGGCAGAACCTGCCAAGTGCTGCTTCTATCACTCCCCTTTCTGAGGCAGCTTCACCTGGCTGCATCCTACAGTCCTTTTACGGAGGTCCTTTGATAACAGAATCACAGAATCACAGAATATTAGGAATTGGAAGGGACCTCGAAAGATCATCCAGTCCAACCCCCCTGTCAGAGCAGGATCACCTAGACCAGGTCACACAGGAACATGTCCAGGTGGGTTTTGAATGTCTCCAGAGAAGGAGACTCCACAACCTCTCTGGGCAGCCTGGTCCAGTGCTCTGTAACCCTTATGGTAAAAAAGTTTTTCCTCATGTTCATATTGAACCTCCTATGCTCCAGCTTGCACCCACTGCCCCTTGTCCTGTCATTGGCTGTCACTGAGAACAGCCTGGCTCCTTCCTCCTGACACTCACCCTTCACATATTTATAAACATTAAGGAGGTCACCCCTCAGTCTCCTCTTCTCCAAGCTGAAGAGACCCAGCTCCCTCAGCCGCTTCTCATAAGGGAGATGCTCCACTCCCTCCATCATCTTTGTGGCTCTGTGCTGGACTCTTTCAAGCAATTCCTTGTCCTTCTTGAACCGAGGCGCCCAGAACTGAACACAATATTCCAAATGCAGTTTCACCAGGGCAGAGTAGAGGGGAAGGAGAACCTCTCTCCACCTACTAACCTTACTCTTCTCCTCTGTAAAGGTGCATCTCCAGTTTGTTTGAGCATTGTTGCTGTATATAACATGACTTTCCTCACAGTGGTTTTATGTATATGCCAAGACAAAGCACTGTGGTATTGCATTGATTTATATTTTGTGCAAAAAATTCTAGTGAGATCAGAAGCTGTATCTGTAGCTCAGCTCTGGTTCAAAGAATGGTGAGACAAACTTTTACAGTTTTGGGTGTTAAAAGTCTCAGGTCTTTCACCTTCCCTCCAGGAGCACTCTGTATTGGCATGAGGGTTTGGTTCTGCATTCATAGAAGGTGAAATTGAATGTAACACCGAAGGCTGGAAAGCATCTTCAAAGACCTCATCGTTGATGGCACTCTCATAAGCAGGTGGTGGAGTGAGTGGCTCCAGTGGCTCAAACCTGTCTTCAACACCTTTCACTTCATGGATGTCCGAAACAAACCGCTGCAGTCTTGGAGGCAACACCAGCTGCAACTGCACCCTGCAGCCTGTGCCTGTCTCACGGGTGTGCCTTGTCTCTGATGCCACTGATGCCCTGAGAGCCTCCACCATAATCTCTTCTTGGGCAGATGATTCAATAACTACGTTGTAAGGAGGAGGCTCATTCAGTGGTGAGGGCACTAAGCCTGGGTTGGATGTAATCGTCCATATTGCTGGAGCTGACATGGTCATCACCTCCTCATAGGTAGGTGCTTCATAGGCAGCGTTCACCCTACGCACAAAGAGAGGAATGGCAGTTACACTCATTATTTTACAGCTTAGTTTAAGCAGAGGCAGGTAGGCCAGATAGTGCACTAGAGGGACCATGCTACGATCAATAGATGTCAAAGGATATGTCACGTGGTATTACTGTATGTGATATTCTGCCACAGAATCAGCTCAGTTGTCCGGCCAACTTAATTTCTTGCTTGCTGGTCTAGGCAACGGCTTATTTGACCATTCTTCCACACTCTCTAGAACAAGTAAAAAAACCCATGTGGGGTTTCACTGTCCTAGACTTAGCTCTGATCATAGAATCACAGAATATCTCAAGTTGGAAAGGGACCCATAAGGATGATGTCCCTCATTTAAAATCTCCTACCAGTTAAAATCATAGAATCATGGAGTCGCTTAGATTAGAAAAGACCTTTAAGATCATCGAGTCCAACTGTTAACCTAGCACTGCCAAGTCCACCACTAAACCATGTCCCAAAGCACCTGGGAACCTGTCTTTTAAATATTTCCAGGGAAGGTGACTCAACCACCTCCTTGAGTTCCAGTGACTGATAACCCTTTCAGTGAAGAAATTTTTCCTAATCTCTAATCTAACCCTCCCCTGGCGCAACTTGAGGCCATTTCCTCTCATCCTATCACTAGTTACTTGGGAGAAGAGACCAACATCAACCTCACTACAACCTCCCTTCAGGTAGTTGTAGAGTGCAATAAGGTCTCCCCTCAGCCTCCTCTTCTCCAGGCTAAACAGCCCCAGTTCCCTCAGCCGCTCCTCATAAGACTTGTGCTCTAGACCCATCACCAGCTTCGTTGCCCTTCGCTGGACATGCTCCAGAACTTCAATCTCCTTCTTGTAATGAGGAGCCCAAAACTGAACACAGGCTCATGTTGAGTCAGCTGTCGACCAGCACCCCCAGGTCCTTTTCTGCCTGGCAGCTTTCCAGCCACTTATCCCCAAGCCTGTAGCACTGCATGGGGTTGTGACCCAAGTGCAGGACCCGGCACTTGGCCTTGTTGAACCTCATACCCTTGGCCTTGACCCAGGTCCCTCTGTATAGCCTGTCTACCCTCAGGCAAACGAACACTCCTGCCCAACTTGGTGTCTTCTGCAAAGTTACTGAGGGTACACTTGATCCCCTTGTCCAGATCATTGATAAAGATATTAAACAGAACTGGCTCCAGTAGTAACTATTTTTCAGAATAAAACAGGACCTTGCTTTTTAACACATGAGCTCAATATTCACCTATTTTTAAGAAGTGGAGAAAATTAAGTATTTTCATTTAGTTTAAAGAAGGACAGTAACTATTCTGTGTTAAAAAGAATTTCTGCAGAAAAAAAATGTTACTTTAGAAACATTTTCCTTTTTAGGTTGTATTTTTAAATAAACAGATGGTAATTTTCTTCTAGTATGCCCTCAAGTTATAGCAAAGCCCAATATAGACTTCTTTTTATGTAATCTTTCTAAAAATAAACACATAATACAATTTTTGCCTTTCTACAACACCTTGTATTTGAGAATGTCAAGTCATTTATGGATGTGGATTATGATTATCTGGATTATACAGACAAGGAAGCAAAGATACAAATAAATTTAAATTCTCCAAATAAAGTAGGCAAATCAGTGCTAAATTAGGTGATGCTGAGAACCTGCAAACATACATGAAGCCAAGAAGATGTGGGAATATTCAGAGCCTCTCAAAATCAGAGCTTATTAGTGCCAAGTTGGGTTTTTAAGACTGAAAACACACCCAGTTACAGGTTCCTTTTAAAAGTTTGCCAAGGAGCAGTTGCTCTGGAGATAAGGTTTATAGAGCAAAACGTAGCTAAGATTCAGTACTGCTTCAGCATTTTTTTCTTTTTCCATGTCTGACTCATTGTTTGGCAAGACTTGATTACTCAAAGAAACATAAAACTAGGCCTGGATCTGTTTAACCTTGAAAATTGTTAGTAGATCAGTTTCTGGAGGGAAAGGAAATATATGCTGAACAAGATATGGGCTACATGTGGCACAGTAATTTGCAACCTCTATCCAAAGAATGAAGAAAAACAACCTATTAAGAACTTTTGTCTTCTGGAATGAAGTTTGTGTTTGGTGTCCTAGGGGAAGGGCATCAAAACAATATGTCAAATGGCCATATCTGGGGAGAGAGAGTTAAAATAAGAAGAATAACCAGGCTGCTGCTTACCCTTCTTGGTTTTGTCTGTTTGGAGGTGCCTCATTCGTGACCCGTTGGTGCTGACTCTTCAGGTAACACTCAACAAACACACTCAGCAAATAGCCGACCAGGCACACTCCCCCTACTCCTAGGAAGAAGTAGCTTACTGGGTTGATGTTAGATGAAATGGCCAGCATGGTGACCCCAATGAGAAGAGAAGCAGTGAAAAGAAGCAGCAAGGCTTGGCGGATGTTCTTCCAGTGTGTCTCTAACCACATGGTAGTGCAGATGGTGGGAGCAAACAGTTGAGAACAGATGGGCAGTTAAGAGGACAGTCATCTGTGGAAGATGGAATAGTTTTTTCAACGTGACACATGAGCATACAAATGCATTATCAGTATCATGACCAAAATAAGAATATACTCAAGTACATGCTATCATGAGAACACATCGCTATGCACATATGTGATAAGCCTGGTAAATCTATGCATAAATACATGCCAATGTAAATGGACTAGAATTTCCTATGTGAATGCACATTGAATAATAGGGACTCTGGGACACACAGTTGAAGACATAAAATGCATAAATAGGCTATCAGCACTTATCGCCAGGCTTATCTTAAAAGGTTTAACTTCTTAATAGAACTTAGAGCAGTCAAGGATGCAGATTTGAGGTTACTATGAGAGTGAAACAGAATAACATTAAAGGTTAATTCTAGGACATTTGTAGATTGCATAGTGAAGGTTCAGACACTAGTTCAGATCCCAGAAGAAAAGTAGCCTTATTAATGGATCTGTCTGCCCCAGTAAATTGAGCATCTAACTTCAAGGTAGCATTATAGCAATAACATTACTTTAGGTTTTAGATCTAGCTGGGGTATGTCTGTTTTTTGCAAAAATGTAGGCAGGTATTTGAATAAATGCCTATACCCTCAGTTCTTTTTCTGTTTATGTGCTTTTTTGCACCATCCTCAAGCATTAAGAGCCCCTCCTGTCCCCAATTCCAAACCGATGTCTGTGAAAGAGACAGCAATTGTCACTGTACGCAGTCAATATGGAATGAATACGAGGGATCTATGGTATGCAAGAAATACCATGATCAAGGAGTCATCTTGCACGTGTTATACTAACCTACATATATCCCACTGTTTTGATGAAGACCCCTTAGAAGGAAAAGAGCATAACACAATGGACATATTTTTTATGAATATCCATCTCCAAACAAACACACAGTTTATATAGTTTCATGTTACACTGTGTGCTTTTGCACACTAAGTGTGTTCCCTTGTTACAGCAAAAATAGATAAATTTATATATACAAATGCCAGGAAAAGAATCACATTCTTTCTGAACAGATTACCGTCTTGTTACTTTTTTAGAGCTTTCAGTGTCTACTCACCAGAGAGAGGTTTCGGTGGGTAGGAATAGTCATGTTTTAACTTCTCTCTTCATCACAAGGAAAAATGTGCAAGCTCTTTTGTCTCTGCTCCTTCCACTTCGGACCTGAGGATGGGACACCAGTGAAAACTCTCCCTTCCTCTTGAGTTTTCTTGTAGAGAGACAACAAAGATTTTGTTTGAAACTAAACGCTGGTAACTAGTGGCTATAAGAAGGTACCAAACAGTGGGAAGATCCCGTTCTGTACGTTTTGTGTGGGAAACTAGAACCTTATTTTTCCACGTTTTGGATCCAAAGCGATTTCTGGACGGTCACATACCTTCTACTCTTTTGCAGCTCTTCTAGGTCTGTCCCACAAAAGCAGGAAACTCATTAGTAAAGAGGGCGGAGTGAGCAGAGGGGGAGTGCTTACCTGTCTCAGATCTGTTTTGTTTGCTTTACTTTAATGAGAGAAACTCTGCCCTGAAAATTACGTTCTCTCCCCCCCTCTCCGTGTAGCAGAGGAATCTTAATCTCTGCCTCACAGAGCAGGAAAGATTGCTGGCCCAGCCCACATCACATGGCCCACACCTAAATCTATTTATGAGTTCTGTAAAATGTAAGTACATTTTTCCATCCTGATTGGGTGCTGTTTGTCACATGCTGTTTTATGCCCTCTTTGATTTTCCAAACAAAAGGAAAAAAAGGAGGCAATGGGTTATTGTTTCGCAGAGGGCTGAGTTAAAATCTGTTTTACTTCCTGATGTGTCTGGGTATGAGGAGTACTGATAAGCAATGGAAGAGCTACTGAATTATTTCTTGAAGTCTGTTATCATCTGAACCTTTACTGTGTGTCTGAAAATAGACTAGACTGTGTCTGACTAGACTAGACTAGACTAGACGAGACTAGAATATTTCAGTTGGAAGTTACCTACATCCTAGTCCAACTGCCTGACCAATTCAGGGCTGACCAAAAGTTAAAGCATTTTATTTAAGGCATTGTCCAAAAGCCTCTTAAAAACTGACATGCATGGGGCATCCACGACCTCTCTAGGAGGCCTGTTCCAGTGTTTGACCACCTTCTGGGTAAAGAAATGCTTCCTAATGTCCAGTCTAAACCTCCTTTGATGCAGCTGTGAACCGTGCCCACGTGTCCTGTCACTGGATCCTAAAGAGAACAGATCAGCACCTCCCTCCCTACTTTCCCTCCTCAGGAAGCTGTAGAGAGCAATGCATTCGCGCCTCAGCCTCCTTTTCTGCAAACCAGACAAACCCAGAGTCCTCAGGTGCTTCTCATAGGATGTGCCAGGCACCAGCTTTGTTGCCCTCCTCTGGATGCATTCAAGGACCTTCACATCCTTCTTAAATTGTGGGGCCCAGAACTGCACACAGTACTCAAGGTGAGACTGCATCAACGCTGAATGCAGCAGGATCATCACCACTTTTGACCGGCTGGTTGTGCTGTGTTTGATGCACCCCAGGATGTGGTTTGCCCTCTTGGCTGCCAGGGTACACTGCTGGCTCATGTTGAGCCTGCTGTCAACCAGCACCCAAGATCCCTTTCTGCAGGGCTGCTCTCCAGACACTCCTCCTCCAATTTATACTTGTGCCCAGCATTACTCCATCCTAGGTACAGAATCCGGCATTTTGACTTGTTAAATTACATCCCATTAATCATAGTCAAATGCTCCAATCTATCCAGATCCCTCTGCAAGGCCTCTTGTCCCTCCAGAGAGTCAACAACATCTCCCAGTTAGATATCATCAGTAAGCTTGCTAATGGTGCATTCGACTCCTGCATCCACATCAGTGATAAATATATTGAACAGAACAGACCTTAGAATTGAGCCCTGAGGAACACTGCTGGTGACCGCTTATCAGCCAGATGTAGCCCCATTCACTACAAACCTTTGAGCCCTGCCCTGCAGCCAGTTCTTCACCCAGTGCATCATGTACCTGCTCATCTCGCAGTTGGACAACTTGTTCAGAAGGATGCTGTGAGGGACAGTATCAGTAGCCTTATTAAAATCCAGAAAATCTACACCTACTGCCTTCCCTTCATCCAGGAGGTGTGTGACCTTCTCTTAGAAGGAGATAAAATTATCTAGACAGGACTTTCCCTTTGTGGACCCATGTTGACTGTGCCTGATGATTGCAATGTCCTTTAAATGCCTTTCAATTGTACCTAGTATTATTTTCTCTGTATTTTTTCCAGGAACTGAGGTTAGACTTACAGGTCTGTAGTTCCCTGGGTCTTTCCTCATGCCCTTTTCATAGATTGGAATGACATTGGCTGGCTTCCAGTTAGCAAGGACTTTCACAAACTGTGGAATTGAAAAATCGAATGTGGTCAGGTGAATTGCCACCAAGATGATTTAAGGGTTTGAGGACTTTGACCACTTAAGGAGCTGGGATTGTACAGCCTGGAAAAGAGAAGGCTTGGGCAAGTGGTGAGTATCTACTTACAGTTTTCCAATGCCTAGTAGGTAGTTACAGAAAAGAGGGATGTACTCGTCATGAGAGTACATGATAATGAGACAAGAATCAATAGGAAAGAGAATAAGTGCCTCTGGATATAAGAAAAAAAAAGTCTTCAATGTGAAAACAGCAAAACATTACAATTGCTTGCCCAGAGAAGTGGAGGAATCATCTTGGCTGGAAATATTCAAGATGCAGCTGAATCTAAGGCCTTTATTTCAGTAGAAGATGGACCAGATGATCTCCCTTCCCAGCCTAAACTTGTCAATTTTTCTGTGTTTCAAATATTTTTCCCTTATAATTGCCTTTTTGGCTGCTGACAGATAAAAGACCTTCATCTCTGATTGTTATCCATTCTTTGCTTTCAAAAGAATTCCTTTGAAGATGGCAGGCTTAACATCCATGTAAAAGGGAGGAAGTCAGTCTTCTGGTGTGTAGCATGTCATTTTGCAAGGCTTGGTATGTTTCTTACAGCTCCTTCCATTTTGGGGTTGCCTAGTGTTACGAACACTTTAGAAGGATGCTTAGAAAGATTTGACAAAACTGTTTTCACAACCTCTCTGCACAGAAAGCATTTTTGATTTGTAGTGAAATCTGGATGCCTCAGTACTAACAGCAACTTCCTTCTAACTGGGGTAGCTGGTGGTTGTTAGAAATGTTTCTTAGATATAAAAAATTTATATTCTACTGGGTTGAGGAGAATTAAACTGTACTACAGACCTTGTCTAAGTGTTCTGTTTACTGAGCTATTGTAATAAAAGAGCATCACTCCTGTAAGAATTACTATTGTTGAATCCCCCTTGTAAGTACCTATAGAAGGTCCTTATCTTTCTATTAGTGTATGCATTTACAAGAATGGTGCTTTGCAATGCAACTGTGAATGCATTAGTTGAACATTTTAATGAGTGCAATACTGACTGCTTTGTGGATCTAAGGATACAAAGAAGGATGAAATTCTATGAACTAACATTTGAAATATGATTTCTAGCAACACAGTGCTTCTACAAGAAGCCTTTCAGCATCTCTGAAGGACTTCTGAAATTTTTATTTGTCTGCTATTTAGATTTTCTCCACAGTCTGGTTCAGACTATCATTGGTTACAGTGTGTGGGGATCCATAACGCAGAAAAATTTATCCCATAGCTGCATCAAGACGTTTTTGGTGAAGACAAGATTCAGAAAATGCAGAGAGGCTTGGGAAAGACCTGAGAGGTATCACCATGCAGTGTTTGTGAAACAAGGGGTAGAAGTCAGGGAGAGTAAACAAGGACATTTATACTGCCATCCTAAACAGTCTCCCTTTCATGTGCAGTAGAGATGTTTTTTACAGAAAGCTTTCTGTTCTCTGTTGTTCAGTCATGCTGTGGGGACCAGACTTCATTAAGAAGCAGATTTCTTTAGGTAAGACCACAGATTTCCTTTTTTTAATTCTTTCTTTCTTCCATTATCCCGTTTATTATCTTCATTCTTCATTCAGTCTCCAGGAAGCATTTTACCTTTCCCCTGTTTCATCTCACTATCTACTCTACCTCCTGCCTGGACTGCTACTAATTAACTTAGTACCTACAGTAAGCTCACTTATCAGCTCGGTATGCAGAGAAGCTTGCTTTATTCCCAAGGGCTTGTGACGTACATACCACAGCACGATTAATCTCTCTGTAATCACTGCGTCCATTCTTCCCTATAACCTTGTCCTGAAGCAATTTCTGAGAGCTTGGGCAAGTACGGGGGACAAAGTGCTACTGGAGCACCTTTTCCCGTCTTGTCTACCTCTCCTTTTGTCTCCCAGGTGCTGCTTAGTCACCTTTGTGAAATATGACTTTGATTATTCTGTTCAGGAGCATGATCATGTTTTATCTACAGAGGTCATGCAACGGCCACATCCTGTGGTTGATGTTTCTGGTCAGCATTATGTCTTGAACAGGAGAAAGCAAAACCCCATGCCTATGCTAGCGTGTTCAAAAAATGTGTGTAACCTTGAGAAATCCAGTTGTGCTTGACCTACCACAGCTGAATGTTCATATATTTCTTGAGAGCTGGCAATCTCTTTTTGTCTTCCAGCTTATTCCAGTCTTAGAGGACAATGGTTAAAAGTTATCATATGTGTAGGGTGGTTTTTTGGCATAGTTGTCTTCTACCTGCAGTGGCTTTTCTCTATAGATCAGGGTTGAGAAGTGGTCACAGAAGGACTGGTATTGCAAGGAGAGCTTCCACGCTGCTACTAGTTCCTCAACTGTCTCAGGGATACCTGAAAAGCATAAATCTACAGGGACTGCGTCAGAGATACGGATATGTTGAGCAGAAGTAATGGGCACATTTAAGGTAAGAAGTGTTTCCAGGGCTGCCTGCACACCTGAAGTTCTTATTTAAAACTAACAAAGCTATACCTTCTTTGCTGCCATTAGAAGGACAGAATAGTTACAAGCATTTATCAAAACTATGATATATGAGGTTTTTTTATTTCCTCATATAGTCTTTCAAATTCTCTTACATCACATGTGTAGCTTTTTCTCTTCTAAAAAGAAAGTGAAGTCTAGAAACTTCCTCATCTTTTTATTCTGAGTTCTCCTTAGAGCAGGAGCTTCAAAACTGTGAGGTTTCTTTAGCATTGGTAAATCTCTGTCTGCAGCAGATTTAGTTTAATGAGAGAGCCTAATCTGGACTATATTATTTACTTTTCTCTATACTTGTGTAGTATCTCTGCACCTTGCAGTCCTTCTGCTGTTGAAAAATCAGACATTACTGTATATAGGATGTAAATTGCTAGTATGCATTCTTTTGAAGGAATTCACCCTAGTGACTGTAATGCTACTAAATGGAAAACTACAGTGAATTCTCCTTTTGAGCTAATTTAGAGCTCCTAATGTGGATCAGACTGAGGAGGACTGTGTCTAAAGGTGAAGAAGAAGGAGGACAGTTAAGATCTTTCTGCTAGAATATGGTGAATAAAACAAGTGCAATACCTAGTGTAGAAAGAGAAAATGAGCAGAAAGAAACAGTTTCAAGAAGAAATTAAGGAATCAATTGAGAATAGTTAAAAGAATACAGAAAGATAATTTACTGTCATTCTAGACTGTACTAGGTGTCTCTGGAAATAAGAGAAAATAACACCTCTGTATGCTGAGCTGCTTTACTACAGAACAGTGTTTGCATTCCTTTTCTCTAGATGTAATTTCACCATTCCAAAATGGAAAATTTTTCAGCCAAGACACGTGATGCAGTAAGAAAAGTTAACGTGTAATTGCCACAGAGTTCCTGTTCCCTATCTTCCTCCCTGGTTCTAGCCACGTATTCTTGCTGCTTTTGTTGCCAAACCTGTTATGCACTGGAGCCCTCCCTGACATGTTCTGAATTGCTAACAAGGCATAAAACTAAACAGGTAAAAAGGAAAGAAGTGCTGTTTGCTGGTGGGTTAGTAAACTAACAGTCATGAAAACATGCAGGAAGCACCAGTTTGGCCACTAGAGAGGAGAAAGGACCTCGTGGCCTATTTCTGTGTTGAAGAACAGGAGATGCCCTTTTTCATTCCGAAACACTAGATGGTTCTGCTAGGGAACCACACCTGAAATTTTTGGGAATTAACACCCAACATTAAAGTATAGCCTCCTTGGGTTGGAATTCAGTGACTATGCAACTCACTCTAATACTAAATGACTGTGGACTGAAAAGTAATAGGCATGAAAGGAGGAGAAAGAGGTCAAAATTAGTGCTGCAGAATGTGGCTTCCTGAACAGAAATTTGGCATTGTTCACTGTCGCTGGTGGGACCCACAGTGTCTCTCCTTGAGGCACTCTTACATTCCTATTGTATAATCTTGCACTTTCTTCAAATACTTTCAGTAAATAGTGGGGTGGGAGAATGGGGGTGGGGGTGTCGTCAGAAAAAGACCTCACTTAACTATTTTATTGATGAGCTGTGCTTTGGAGAAAAAGAGTACACTGCTATTATTGCTACTGGTCACTCTCTGAGCATTGTGCTTTATAGCAAATGCAATGGAGAATCTCATGTGCTTCTCGGTGCCTGTTCCCAGCCTAAGGTGCTGATAATCTAAAGCAATTATGACAAAGCCACAGAACAATTCAAGTACGGAAAGACAGAGAGAGATAACCTGATAAGTAAAGAAATAAGTAAGAATGAATTAGTAAAATCTATTTTAATAAAGGCAGTTTTAACTTCAAAACTAGATCTATAACAGTGATCCTTTTTTTTCGCCATTAGATATTCTCCATTCAAAGACAACACTTTCAGTGCTAGTTTCAGGACTAGTTTTCACTGTCCTTGGCTCCAGCCACATGCCATAAGGGCAGCACACTTCAGAGAGAGGAAGCTCGGTATGTTCCTTTCTCTGCCTCAGGAAAAATGGGTGTTGCATTTTGGTTACATCTGTGCAAAGAGCATTTTCTTTGTTACTTTATGAAAGCAAATAGATACATGAGCTGAAAAGGACATAGCTCTTACACTGGCATGGTTCCTCAATGTGTGAGCTGTCAGTTTACTTAGTGATACGTACAGGTTTTATCCAGTTCTGACATAGATTTGAATTCCTAGTTGGCACTGCCAAATTAGCAAGAGCACATCATAATGCATTTCTGGTATGTGCTATGATCATGCCTTGTAGTATTGCAGTTTGTGTGGCATCTGAATTGTTATCCTGGTACATTCTAGCATGGCATTGTAAAGATGCTTTGGATGCTTTTTCCTGTGGGTGAACGACTGTTTCCAAGATCAGCCATCAGCTGCAGGGACAGTCTTATAAAGAGCACTGTGCCACATCACTGCCGGACCAGGCTGCTATTTGTAAATCAGCACTGTGAAAGCAATACACCACTTTTGCTCTTTCCTGAGGCAGCAGCAGTATTGATACTGCAACTCCTATTGTTTATAAAGGGGAACTCTTTTATCAAGGTTTCTGTTGCTGAGAGATAGCTTTCTTGTTCACTGTAGGCAATAAAAAAAATCCAGGACACTCAATATGTGGAATTAAGTGTGTTTCTGGTTGAACTGATGGCTTTGATAGAATTTATCAATGGTGGTAACTGTGCAAGTCTGGTAGTTCCACAACACATCTGTATTCATAAGAAAAGTGATGACTGGTTGCAAGAAGTTTTTCCATTAATATGAGAAAATTGCCCTTGAAGGAAGAATTTCAGGATAGAGTGGTCATAGTTCTGGACATCTATGTTGGACTGAAGTCATATTTGATGCCAAAGGTGATCCACATGATAATGCCACTTTTTCTTGAGAAGGGCTACTGGCAACCTCTGATTTGTAAGACTGTTTGGTGAAATCCCTTGCAGATGAAAGATGTCAGAGCAATTCAGGAGACAATGTTAACTATCTGAAAAACTTTCATTGACACTTGGTGCATGGGAGATCATAGTTTTGGCTGAAGAGACTTCTTTGAATATATTTGAACTACTGATGATTGTTGTGGTTTAAGCCCAGTAGGCAACTGAGTACCACAGAGCTATTCACACAGTTCTCCTACACGTGGGATGAGAAGAAAATATAACAAAGAGTTTGTGGGCTGAGACAAAGAACAGGGAGGGTTCACTCGCCACTTCATGGTCACGGGCAAAAGACAGACTCATCTTTGGGATAAAACCAAACAATTTAATTTGCTACCGGTAACATCAAAGTAGAATAATGAGAGATACAATCAGATCTTAGAGTCAATACCTTCCCCCACTCCTCCCTTCTCCCCAGGCTCTGCTTTGTTCCCAGTTTCTTTACCTACTCCCTTGCCCAGCAGCGCAGGAGGATGGGAATGGGGGCTTCCAACAGTTCATCCCATGCAGTCTCTGCTGCTCCTTCCTCTTCAGGGGTAGGGAGGACTCCTCCCACTCCTCCTCTGCTTCTCCTTCTGTGGGAGGTGTTCCTCCCACAGGAGACAGTTCTCTACTAACTTCTCCATGGGTCTGCCCACAGCTGAAGTTTCCTCACAAACTGCTTTGGTGTGGACTTCCCTTCTGCATGGCGCAGTCCTTCCCACAGACTGCTCTAGCACACGCTGCCCGTGGAGTCACAGCCTCTTCAGGGGGCAGACCCCTTCTCATGTGGATCTCCATCATTGAATCTCCATGGGCTGCAGGTGGGTCAAGCTGTCCTCTTGCCACGGGTTGCAGGGGGAACTCTGCTCCAAGTCTCCAAGTCTTTGTTGCTATTGATGAAGTCTTTGATACATGGTGGTGCTACTTTTACCCTCATTGTCCTACTCATCATGCTACATGGCAACAACTTTGACCATCATCAAGACATCCTAAATTTCTACTTCAGCCACTGCTATGGGATGTACATTTGGCCATCTGAAGAGAAGATGAAAGACTTTACTGATGAGAGCTGACTCCTCTGCTTCCTTGGCAATATCATGTTCACCTTCACTTCTTGACATGGTATTTGCAAAGTAAAGGATAGGGCAGAATGAGGAATGTGTGGTAGTGAATAAGAATTGTAGCCTTTAAGTGTTTTGTTCAATTTCCTGTTAGTATTGTAAAGGCCAAATGATGCACTGATATTTATTTATGCAAAATCCCTGACAAGTGTTTGCTCATATTGAGTACTACAGCTTTCTGCATCCCTTGCTTTTGCTTGCAACGCTACCCTGAAGCGTCCTTGCATTGCACAGCTACAGTGCACTTTGTTAAGCTTGTCTCACAATTTCCAAAATTGGCAACATGTGTTTATAGAAGATCAACACACTTCTTCATGGGGCTGGAGAAGGCAGAAATATGTTAATTTCCATGCAAAATGTGTATGGCTTATTTAATGTAATTAAGACCAAAATATGAGTCATTAAAACACTTCTATAGATCCTTACAGAGATTATTTTTATGCTCCTATTTTATATTGTGTTAATTTGCAGACTGAATGTTTTTCTTACAGATTGTGTTGAAACTGTTAGGTCAAACAAGAAGTGTAGAATCTGTAAACATGTTTCCAAACAAAAACAAAGATGAAACAAAACAAAGGCAAAAGCACGGCTTCTTGTGAATTGTGGTTCTCTAAATGGAGAAGTTTTGGCTAGAAATTGCCATAGTAAGAGGTTTTCGTGGTAGGTCAGTAAGAGACAACTGAAGTGGAACAGCTTGAAGAATATACAGAAAAAGATGAAAAATAAAACCTGGTATTGTTGCTGTTCCTAAATTCTCTGGTTTAGCTGCTGACCCTTCTGACTTCTCTCCATAGCATTCACACCAAGCCAGCTGGGGTCTGAGCAGTATAAATTTTTACTGCCTAACAAATCTAACTTCCTTCATTTCAGTATTCCTGGTATTAATTATAGTTCTGCCCTTCATTCCATGAATATATTTAAATCAGTTATATCAGCATATTTATCAATTCTTAATATTATTTGAGAAAGAAGTAAACAGACCACCTAACCAGGATGAAGAGATAAACAAAATATTCCATAGGCAGCTGGGAGAAGCTTCGCGATTGCTTCCCCTTGTACTTGTAGGATAGCTGCCAGAAATATAACACAGCAGAGAGGGAACAGTCCTGGGGGTTCCTGGAGTGTGTGGAAGGTAACTTCCTGACACAGCTGGTGAAGGAACCGACAAGGGAAGATGCCTAGCTGGACCTGCTGTTTGCAAACAGAGAAGGTCTTGTGTGGGATGTGATGGTTAGAGGCTGTCTGTGGCATAGTGATCATGAAATGATAGAGTTTT
>NW_010188936.1:0-19601 GCF_000695765.1 Mesitornis unicolor | reverse complement strand
TCCAGTCATGTGAGCTGTCCCACCATGACTCCATAATTGCCACCAGATCATAATTTCCAGAGGTTTCTAACTCCTCCTGCTTATTCCCCATGCTGCGCGCATTAGTGTACAGGCATTTCAGGGAGCGAGCTGAGCACACCGATTTCACCCTAGAGGGATGGGAGGCCTCCCGATTTTTATCAATCCTAGAGTTCTGCCCCATTTGTGCAAGCCCAGCTACAACAAATGGCTTACTGTAAGAATTTAAATGGTTTTTCAAATATTTGAGGCAGGTATTTTCTTGTTGAAAAAAAAGAAGTAGTGAAGTTGACCTAAAACCAGCCGTAGGTATATAAAATATTGATCCACCTGTAAGAGAATAAGAGAGATCTTTGCCTTGAGGGTTTTTATTTCTCAATTACTACATGAGAAACACTGATCTTAAAAAGGCCAGCGCTAATCCTCAAAGGAGTGAAAGTAATCACACTCCTCCAGGCTCCTCTGCTCTGACAGCACTACAGGGGACAACATCTCTGCCATGACTCTGGGACTGAAGGCAGCACACAGCTCTCCCTGACAGACCACTGAAGATCCCCACTGCTTCTTATGGGGCACTGTGGTCCTTCCAAGTGATGCATGCTGCTATTGTGAGGCAGGAAGGAAGTAGAACATTTTTCTCCTTTACTTAGACCTCTGTCTCAGAATTGCAGATGGTAGGGGGAGAGTCTCATGCCTGTACCACATTTGGCGCCATCTGCTTTCTAATGGTAACACTTCTGTTTCAGCTGCTATGAGAAATTCAAGTCACGCTCTGCACAGAGCTTTCAAAGATTCACACTGCTGTTTGTATATAGCGAGTAAAAAGCGACTTTGTGTAGTTTCAAAGTTTGCAGTGTGACATGTTTCATTTCTGCATTAACGAACAACACACTGACTCTTGTTCAAGTCCTGCTCATTTGCTGTATTTCATGTGCTTACCTCACCATTGAAGAAGCAGAATATAGTTGCCACAAGTAAGCCCTAAGAGAAAGGAAAAAAAAAATGTTTAGAGATCAGATTTTTTTTTTTGTGGTTTGGAAATTTGGACTTAATGGATACAAGATAAAAACATTATTCCACTTTGTCTGCATCACAGGCACTGCACCTAACCTCCCCCTCATTCACGGTTATTTTCTTACACAGATTTTTGTCTTTTCAACATGTTTTAGCATTTTCTTCTATAATACTAGCATTTATAGATTATTTATTTTGGCTATGAAGTTATTTTTGTACAAGAGGCTTAGAGAAGGAAAATGAAACAGTATGTAAGGTAGATGATAAATATTTTGCTTACAGTGGAGTACCACACTGCCACTGACTTTGCTAAACAGATGGCAGAGGAGTTGTGTCCTACCCACTGCCACTCGTTTGTCAGAGTGCAGTTACCCAGTTAAAAGTGCTGGCTGAGGAGAATCCAGCTACCCCAGGAAGGCTTTAAAGTGAATTCTGTGTCAGGATAAGTGAAATTTTATGTGGGGCATCACGATGGATGAAGAGGATGTGAGAAGAGGTATCAGTGGTCAGACAAAGGAAAAAACAAACATGACTGGTGAATTTGAAGGCAGGGGGACAGAAAAAAAGGAGAAATTGCAAATCATACCTTGGTCTTAAATGGTTTACAATTAATTTAATTATTGCCACAGTTGTTCAGATAATATTTAACTACTGCTACAAGATTCATCAGGGCCAAGGCAGGAACATGAGGTGAGAAAGTGTGATATTAGTAAGAGGAAATTCTTGCACACAAGAGCCTGCCATTCAGAAACATGTCCGAGCTGCACTCGCTCTTACTAAAATAGCATTACATAGCATCACTGGGAGCCAAATGCCTTCATTTTAAATTGCTTAGAGCAGTTATTATAAACTAAACGTAAGACAGTTTGTGAAATTGAGGGGAAAACTGTAATACAATAGTTTGTGTTCCCAAGGGCTGATCTGAATAGCTTTACAGCTGTATCCTTTTTATAAACCCTCATTTAACTGATTACCAGTTAACTAGTAGCTAACACTTCTTTATAAAATGTCTTGGACTCTCAAGTGTATATTTTGGACCACAAATGTAGGGTAAGCAATAACTGTTTTAACAAAATACTTATATATTAGTCATACACAGGCTGGTTTGAAGAGGTGCTGATTGCCCAAATTTTGGCAATTATTTTACTTCAATAAATTTTCTCTAATGCAGAATTTGTAATTTGATATGACTTCAAATATGAACACAGAAAAGCATATGCAAGGAGGAGGAAGGGTAGACAGTGAGAAGAAGTTTCTTTTAATGTTTTGGAAAAACTGAGTTTTCTCAAAAAACTCAAATCCCGGTATACAATATGCAATGTACAATAGTTTGTACATAAGCTCTGGTTTGAGAAACACCACAAAGTCAACCAAAAACTTACGCCTCTAAAGCAGGACTATGATTTTCTTCTAGCTTATGTCTCCATAAAACCAAGAAAGCATACATCGCTATGCTTATTCCTGCTATTCCTGAGCATGCCCATGGCCTTAATTTCTGCCCTAATTACACACTGTGTTGTCATTTAAGTTTTAGTGGGATGATATATTCATTATTGATGGCAGAAGATGATGGCACATGCAATTGTAAAGATGATCATAACATTAAAAAATCAGTTTGTGATTCTCTGTGTGGGCTTTCATCCATGTCCATTCACTTCTCACTTCTGGATCTGAATGGACAACAAAATTTAAAAAAGTGTGTCCAAGGTTCTTCATAGCAGTACTTCCCATTCCTATCTCTTTCATTTCAGCAAAGATAAAAGAGCTTTGAGAAAAACAGTACTGTGTTCCTCATCATCTTCATTCACAGCACATTCATACCGCATCTCTGAGGTAAATGGCTGCATTACAACGTGCATTTACGTGATGTTAAAAAAATAAGCTAAGCAAAGCATGTGTCTGTGCAGTTTCTGCTGCTGCTGAGGTAGGGAGATTGTCAGGAGAAGGCTGAAGACTGCAGTACACTTGCTGCAAAATGATGGGGAGGTCCTATCAGTCAAATCTCACAATCTGCTGCTTCTCCTGCTCTTTGCTGGACGTTTCATCACTGTCTTTTTGTATGTATATTCTTCATACAAAAATGGCACTTTATAATAGCCAGTTTTTCAAAAAACCAGCTTTCAAGAAAGTTTTGAAATTACTAATATTGCAAAGGAAAAAAAAAAAAAGAACAGGAAATAAAAAGGACACTTATGTTGTCAAAAGCATTTGACCTTAACTGCACAGGAGAAAATGTTCCTGTCTGGTTTGACATCACAGAGGATATTCTTTTTCCTTTAAATGGAGAAACAGATTGAATGAATACCTTCTAAAATGTGTTGAAATACCTTACTATTTGTAAGAGGCTACTTTTAAATGGGTTAATTTTGTTCTGAATAAAGCTGCATAGATTGGGAAAACTGTCCTCTGAAAGAAATTCCATTACCTAGTTTCTTGTGGGAACAAATTCTTTCTCATTGATCATCTTCAATCCTGATTTTTACAGCAGATTGCAGTGCTTGTTTGCACCATTTCTGTGTACGTGGACAATGTAACTAATATATCAAACCATCATGCTCACTTAAAGCAGTGATGTGCTGTTGAAAACTGTCTCTGTTCTAGAAAAGGCATACAAATTTTATCATTTAACCAGTACAGAAATGCAGAATGTATTGTATTTTCCACAAAAATAAATAAATTCATAATTGCACCCATTATGCCTGCTTGTATATGATTGACATGCCAGTGGATGCAGAGACTGCTGCTAGTTTATGGAGAGGCAGGCTGTGCTGTGGCTTATGAGCAATAGCTAGCGGGGAAATACAGCTCTTGCATAAGCTAATACAACACCTCCTAATTACATCATCAGTCCTAGAAGAAAATGAGCACCAGAGGAGTGATTATATAGCTGGCTATCTTAAATAGGCATATGAGAAATATTTGGGAAAGGATTAAGAAAGTTTATTTTAAAATACAATTAAAAATCCTCCCTAAGTAGAAAAGGGGACATCACTGTCAGCTGCAGTTAGCAGGATAACTGCATAGCCCTCCTAAAAGGCCAAATTTCCCATGCTGGTGGGAAGCACACTGAGATTACGTTATAGAGGTGTCCAGAGCTCTTTGGTGAGATCTGCATTGCTGTCCTGACTGGAACAGCCCTGAGTGGGCGGTCACTGCTTGGCATGACCGGTGGCAGTCTCTAGGCACAGTGGCAGTGGTGCACAGGCAGCCCCCAACACATACCCATGATGGTGACTCTAGCACCATCCCCACTGCTGAAACAAGACAAAATGTATTGGCAGGGGATGATAGGGGTCAATAAGCCATGGTGAGACAACCATTCCTGGTGACTGGGACAAGGGCAGAAGGAATCCATCAGAGACGAAACTTTGCCTCCTCAGATCCATCCCTTTCCTAATCCCGTCCATTGGTACAACAGTTTCACAATACTTTGGTTTTGTTTCTAGTTCCATTTTAACTTCAGTTGGTGACTTTCTGATCACAACTAGGCATGTGAATTAGGATAAGTAACATTCCTGTTGTAATTCTCCAACCACCTCACAGGATTTGAAAGATGTTTTAAGAGTAAAATGATCATTGTAACACTCCATCTTACTATAACTTGCTAAAAGTGTAAGCAACTTGTCACAAGAAAACTTATTTGGAGATATTCCCTTATAGCCCTTGAGACTGATGAAATGACAATGCAGGTAACAGTGGAAGAAACAGACTCTCATTTCTTTTAAGCAGAACTGTAATATAAAATGGCATACACTGCAAAAATAGACATATAGCTTCAGTTATTCTATGCACGCAGTAGCATGCACACCCACAGTTTTGAAGGGATAAGGGTGATAAGCAGAAAATATAATCTAAGATGACAGCACACATAGATTTTTGTAGCATTATTTATCACATCATTTAAGGAAAAAAGCACCAGCAATTTTTTAAACTGTTTTCTTATGACAACAATAAAACAATTTCTAGATTGAGCTTCTGTATGAAAGGAAACAAGAAGTTGGTCACTCTGCTCACCTATGTCGACTGCTACTAACAAATGCATTAGAAATCTGCCTTTCCAAGTCAATATAGGACTGGACATATTACAGTCAGTAAACCAGATAACCAAGGTTTGTTTTGTTTTCTTTTTAAAAGAAAGCAAATCAGACTTAAGCAATGATGCTGTAATTTCAAAGCATATATAAATAAAAATGCCAGTGTTGTATTTTATTTTAAACTGCCTAATAATGGAGTTCTAAATCCTAAATGAAGCCTTACTGTCTTAGTCATCTCTTCTGTGTCTTGGCATTCTCTCTGTACTACAGCATGCATATACAGCTAGTTTTAATATTAACCTCACAGCACTAGTTTCAATAATCAATCAATAAATCTGAACACTTCCACAGAAACAGTGCTTTGAACATAGAAGCCCTTTCTGATCTCAATTTTCTCTCCTTAGTTTAGAAATAATGTCATCTGATCATTTTTGCTACTTTTTCTCATTGTTTCTCCTATCTTGTGGTTGTTCTTTATGCAACGATGCTATTTGTGCCGGGGCAGATAATCCAACAATGTGAAAGTGGTTGGAAAAGAACTGCAAAACCATGGTCACGCTCAGTTTCAGGGCAAAACAACTGGCAACAGCATCTTTGGCTAAATAACTTAAGAACAAGCACCTCACCTAAGCTGATGTTGCTACTATATAACATACCTGGTAATGCATTAATATATGCATGATGTAATCATATATTTCTCCAGCAAGTCGGTTTTCTGGTCTCCAAGGAATAATAACAAACTGAATTCCTAGCAAGGGCACCAGGATTAAAGTGGCTCTGACAGCCTTCATATACATGTTGGATTCAGCACGGTGGGTGTCTCTTAGCTTTGTCACCAAAACTCGGACAATGTTAAGCAAAAAGAAAAAATTGACCTGCAAAAGCAAAGTAACTGTAGGTGAAAGCATTCAAATTAAAAATACAGAACACATAAATGGCAGTAATATTTAACTTTCTAGCTTTATCATAGCTCATCATGGGCAGTTCCATGGGAATCAGGACCTGGAGAATACCTTGAATGCCTTCAGAAAAGAGATGTTAAGCTGCTCTACATGCTTCCCTTAGGAAGCCTGAATGGATGTTTCAGACAGGGATCAGTTCCAGGAAGCACTGGGTGTTTTGATGCTGATGTGGGAAATCTAGGATTTCCAGGAAACAATTAATCTCGTTTTTATGTCTGAAGTTTAAACGAGGTGGATGCATTTTCCTGCAGGAGTAACCAAGACTCTGAGTCTGAAGGTCACCTAGATATCTTGCTTCAGTCCGTACTGATAATGTCTGCAGTCAGGTGAGACAAACTCCAGGATGTCCCTGGGCGTATGGGACCTATAGGGGTAAACAATTTCTCTGAGGAATGTGCTCTAGATTACAGGCGCCAATACTTCAGGCTTGTGTATGAGCAGGTGAGCAAGGCTGCCCTTGAGAAAAACCTAGGCTACCCCTTGCCTCCACCAGACTGCATGGACCCAGTGCTACACTACCCACAGGTACAAGTTAACATGTGCTGGCTCGGGGCAGAAATGCCAGACACTTCAGCAAGTGTCTGATCTTTATGGTCAGCTATATCAAGCGGCTCAGCATCTGATCTCCTCAACCTTTTCTGGAAATGTGATTCCAGCTGTGGGTGCTCAGCATACAGAAACCTGCCCTTGACCCTGGCTTCACAGAGGTCCTTGTGGGATGCGTTGGGAGCCTGAGGAGGAATGGAGAGGGCAGGCCCAGGCTGATGATGAGCCCAATGGGTACCCTGCGGGCATCCTAGGTATCACAAATCTCTCACTCCATTGTACCCAGATCACTTCCACTCTGGTACAGTAATATCAGGCACCTATGCTTTGGAACTTAAATGGACTTTTTTTCAGATTATTTTTGAAAAGAGGTATGTAAGTTGCATATCTTACATATCTCTTTTAAAAAATAATCTGAAAAAAAGTCCATTTAAGTTCCAAAGCATAGGTGCCTGATATTATGTAAGTTGCATAACTTACATAGATATTTTAATAGCTCAAATTCCATAGATACATGAGAAATGTCAGTTGAATCTTTCAGAACAATAAAACATGGATCAGTAATCTGATCTTTCAACTGTTTTACATTTGTGACTTACTGGAAAAAAAAGAATAAAAAATGACTTCTGAGATCCCATTCAACATTAAATCTAAATCTTATTCACCATCCTCCTCTGACTTCACTCACTCTGCTTAACCTTCACTTTTAGAATTTCTGGAAGTAACTGTGAAAAGTGGAAAAAAGACTTTACAAAGGTAAAAATCCTCAACTCTTCTGAATCAGTGTGTCACTATGAGATTTTTGTAGCAAATCATGCAGGACATTCTGTAGACATTGTCAAAAATAAGACTGGAAATGACATAAGCACGAACCAGAAATTATAATGCCTTATTTCGGAAGCAGTTAAAGATTGCTCTTTTTCCACAAAAAACCAGTCCCTCCTTTTTTTCTGTGTGGCTAAGACATTCAGACTTGGAGCATGACGATAAAAATAAAGGTTAAATGGCCTTTGACCTCCCCTAGAAGTTAGTTGGCATTACAACAGCTGAATCAATCAAGACTGAACCACAGTAGATGTGATTCTATGGGAACAGCAGATTATATATGGCAGAGAGGAATGGGCTTCTTCACATCACTGGTGTGCAGGACTGCTTCTCAAGAAAGTGTAGAAAGATTTTCAAGTTTTGCAGTTATTAGACTGAGGGTTGTTTCTTTATTCAAAGGTGTTCCCAGTACTCACCACCCTTCTGTTTGATCTCTGAGGTGATGACTGCAGGTACATCTATGCAAGTGTTTGCAAGCTAAGAGGCAGCTCAAGAGCTGAAAGTGCATCTTGGGTGACACACTGAGGAGAGTTTGGGTTGAACAGAACCCTTTCTGCACCTTTCAGGAAGGTAAGCATTACCATGCCAAATGGCACCACTGGTGTATAACATGCTATATGTATACACATTGCCGAGCTGCACTTTGAATCTTGTCCTCCCAAGCTGGACAAGTTTAGCTCCTTACCTTTGGACCATACCTGTTCAGTGGCAAGTAAAACTCCTGCTGAGCAACCAGACTACACTCAGCTCACCCCAGCTAAGGTGTATCTAAATGCATCATCAATGTCACATAAATGCAGGACATTTGTCACAAACAAGTTATGCTGGGGGAGAGTGACCACCTTGATTTCCAAAAGCTATTGGTGATTCTGTTCGCCTCAAAATCTGATTCTTTTTCAGGACTTGTTTTTGAAAGGTATTGAGAATCTCTGCTCTTAACACTGAGTGGAGAAAACATCTAGCTACTTCTGTGTTTTGACCAGAATACTTAAAGTACAAAAACTTATATTCCATACAGGTTAGCAGCATTTCTAAAATTAACATTAAACTGTTGACAGCAAATAACATTCTTACCAATAAAGCTGCCATTACAGGTCCATGAACAATATAAAGCAAGTGCGTGTCAACACTCATCCAGCAGCTAGAGGTGAAATAAACCAGTAAAATTTATTATTAACTCAAATAAAACATGTTACACAGTTAAATTATGCTAAGATCTTTCAAAAACAGACATGTTACTCACTTGTCATTGAAGTATTTGGCTCTTGCAACAGCATGAATAGATGCTGGCACTAAAGGGAACCCTGAAATTATTAAAGTTATAGATCAGTCTTGGTAATTTTTTAGCTTGAATTTCATGTGTCGCACATACTAATAAGTCTCTTGTCCACAAAACACATGTATGTGAAATCACAGCTTTTAGGAAAGAAATGCAATCCAATCGCACACAGGGCTCCAGCATTACCTCGATGGTGAGATGCAAAAGGGAGTAACACTCAAGGCAGGTCAAAAGGAGGAGCAAAGCTCACGGGCCACGCTCTCCTGGGAGTGACAAAGCTGCAGCAGCTTGTGCAGGAAAGGGTGTGAGCAGGCAGTGTGGGGAGGAGGCAGAGATCAGTTGGTTCTCAGTGGAGTATTCCCTCGGGAAACCAGGGTCATTTATGAAAACGATGTAAATCACTGTTGAGCAAGAGAGGCACATTAACTTGCATGCCAGATTATGGAGCAACGAACAGCAGAGCAAGGAGTTGCTCCTTTGGAGCCTATGGCAAGAGAAAATGTTTGGAGTCAGGAGGTTTTTTTGGGATAAGGATTTGGGATACCTTCTGCAAGTTCCCATCCTCTGTGCAGCCAAGCCCACCCCATGGAACTTTATCTCAGTAGGGAGTGGAGCTGCGGGTACCATAAATTCACATTTGAGTGGATTGTTTATTCAAGTGTCAGAGATTTGATAAACACTTTTAGAAGAGACAGAGAATCCCTAGCCAAATTCTGAGCACAGGCCAGACAATGCTGGAGTGAGAATAAGGTCAAAAAAGTATGTAAATAGGACATGTTGATGTATCCAGGTACCTTTAAGCAACTGCTACTTACTCTACTATCAAAAAAAGTTCTTACTGCAGTTTACCTTGGGAGGACAGTACAGATGTGGGAGAACAAACTGGATTGCCGCCTTCTTTATATTTCGTTAGAAAAGGATTACTTGGCCTCTGGCTGCAGAATGCCTTTTTAGGGTAGAACAACCGCTCAACAGCAAAAGCTCAGAACAGAAAGAAAGGAGCTTCCAACCTCAGGGAGAGCTTATGGGATTGACAGCTTGAGAAAATCCTTTTGACTTAGAAGTGGAGCAAGTTTGGGCCAGTTTTGTTGACAGACAGATTGAAGTGCAACTTTTAAGGGGCCTTTCCAAAAATACCAAAAAAATTCTTCATATGAAAGCTCTGGCCTGGAGTACTGCGAGTAGAGTGTTCCACATGATAGCAAGGGACCTTTTTTCTTCTGCTAAATGCATTAGCCTAGAATATTTGGCTCAACACATTCACAAGCAAATCTTAAGAACGGGACGGAAAGTTTTCATTAGTCAGTTACAGAGTAAGAAGCTCATGACTTTCTACAGCTCAAATTTCCAGCTGCAGGCTGGATAGGCTCTTCTAGGTCTAGATGTTGCTCTTCTCTTGTAAAAGGCCAAAAGGCAGAGAGTGAATGAGAAGTGGAGCACCAAGGCTTGTTTGGTCTTGGTGGCACAACGTGTATCACACCAGGGGTCTCATCAACACGTGGTGAGCAGTAACACAGAAAAGGTCTTACCCCAGCCATCCCAGGAAAAGGTATGATATATCCCTTCAGGTCATGCCAGGTCCTTTATGGCACAAATTGGCAGTTATGTTTAATTGTATTTCCAGCTGAATTTGGAAGACACTCAGTTTCAGCACTGTCCAAATAAATGTTTTTCTTCTCACTTTTATGTGGATAAAGCTGCTTGAAGCAGCCAGAGTGGACTGTAGCTGGATGCACATTTGATACTATTTTCTTGCCCTGCATAAGGGTGATTTCCTGACCCAGTGAAACAACAACAAATGAGAAATGACATCCCCAGCAACAGTTCCCAGAGAAGGGGGTCACCTGAAGGCATCAGCCTTGAAATACATCTGTCCATGTCAGATTCCATTCAATCATTTCAAGCCTTTTGTAGATGTGTTTTATATTTGTTTAGATTTTTATTTTTCTTATAAAGCTATTTTTAAAATGTCATCAGTGATTTTTCCAGAGAAAAGAATATAAAACTTCTTGCACAGGGATAAGTTAAAACAATGAATAATGAGTAACTTCATCTTGTGTTGTACATTTACCTTGATCTTTTGAATTTTAATTCAGAGCACAACCTGCTCTGGTTGCTCTGCATTGGCCTTTGGAGAAATGTATCTCTCTCCATTGATTAACATAGCTGGATGTTTAAGGTCAGACTCTGGGAATTGGTGGAATTACACTGATTTATGAAAACTTAAGGGGTGGCCAGATAGTTCTAATTAGATCATTTTGCTATTAATGATTTATACCTTAGTTAGGAGGTGCTAATGATTACTTTTTTTTTGTGAAAGTATTCATCTAGTTTCATTAAAAAGGCTGCAGACTTCATAGTCAGGAGTTTTGTCCAGTTGTATTAACCTTTTCCTTCTCAAGATGTCTTCATCCTATTACCACAGACACCACCTGATTTAGTTTTTGGGCAGTGCTGCAGATACTGATGAGTATCTTATCAGTCAACTTCACCATGATAATTCAACTGAATTATCCACCATCATGCTAGTGCTGTTCTATGCAATATTACAGTTAGCTCAGAAGCTTTCACTGCAGGCTAGCTGTCCCAGCTGCATTAAAATGCGCTGTCTAAATTGAAAGTCACCACCCAGAAAAACGTTTATGACCATTTTCCTCTTCCATAACTGGATATGGAATTCTGGGAAGGCTTATGCTGAAAGACATGAAAATGGAAAAAGCTTTATCTGGAAGGAAATGTTTAAAATTACTCTTTACATAGGACTGCCATTTCAAAAGCAGAGCCCTGTCAGACTTGGTATATTCAAATAGTCTGAACTATGAAAACTTTGTGATAGCACAGTTGCTTGCTTCAAGAGGGCTCAGCTACTTGAATCAATGAAGTCCAGAAACCTCAGGGTTCTTCAAGAAGGTTGTCTTCATTTAAGAGCTGCTGATGTTCCACAGACTTAAGTCCAAGAAATTCCAATAAATTCTCAGAAAATATGTCATTATCATATGATAAAAGAGGACATGATGGCATTTTCGTTAAAAAATAGAAGATGAGTTCTTACATGCTTGGAAATTGTTATCTTGCACTACAATACATACAAACTAGAAAATCATGTTAATTTTCTAGGTAGCTAACGTAGGTATCCAGAGAGCACTAAGTGTTATACCGTAAGAGAAAAGTAAGTCACCAGGCTCTTGAATGAAAATACAAATAGGGGAAGAGCAACTTTCCACTTTGCTGTTACTGCCTATTTAGGCCCCGATACTGTTGCCTAAATAGTGCATGAAGTCAGTTTTAAAGTTCTTCAGAACATTCAGAACTGGGTCATTTTTCTCTGATCTAATTCAGTCCTAATTTTTCTCTGTTTAAGCAGCAGGGCTATTTTTAATTTTCCTGCAGTAAATGAAATAATGTTGAACAGGTGTAACCTCTCCAAAGAGAAAAATACAGTGTTAATTCTATCTGCTTCAGATTGGGATTGCAAGAGATGAATACAAGTGAACATCCCTTCATGCAGTGAGATGATGGATAATGGTTCATAATTTGCTGCTTAGCTGCACCAGTGGTTTCAAGACATGGGGACTGGCTCATCAGAAAATGGAATGAGGACAGAGATTCATGGTTTCCAAACTGGGAAAAAGCTCTTGATAATGATTTTCTGTCAACATTTGTGTGGACTGGATTTACAATAGTGATTTAAATGTCAAAGAAACTGCACTCCACTGTAATATATTGGTCGCATGTCAGCCTTTTATGGGAGCTGACAGTCCAAAGGATAAATATCCGCTGTTGCCACTAAAAAGCAAGGGATCCCTTAGTGAAAACAGAAAAAAAATTGCGTATTTGGAGATGAAGGACCAGACCTCGTCATGGTTCCATGGGCAGTATGCGTGTGACTGCACGGAATCTGCATCCATAGTGTACGTGTTTGTAACCTCTCTCATAGAATATTATTGAGATTTTCTTATTGACACCTGTATGTTTCTCCGAAATGATTTAGAGATTACTGTTGTTGGACAAAATCAGCCCTGACAACAGAGCCGTTATCTACTCCTGTGTAGGTAAAATTGAATCTTCTCCATTAAAACAACATCTGACAAAATATATCTGATATTGGATTCACTTCCAGAGAAATTCTAGTTCCTCTTTCTGCATTCTGTGTTTTTTCACTTTGGGAGACATAGATACTGATTTTTCCTCTCCTTAATTCCAGAGAAAATATACTTTTATAGGTACTGCCACAGGTTAATATTTTTGCATAGAAAGTGACAAAAATGGAAAACTTCTGTTCAGAAAAGAGATGTGTTTGGACAGAAATCTATTTCTCTCCAAAAGCTTTGCTTAACATAACTTTAGTATTTCTTTCATCAAATCCCAAGATGCAGTAAATAATGGATACTGACTTCTGCTGATTTTTGTAAGTCTCCAGGCCCATCCAGATAAATGCTTTCAAATTTAGGACACAAGAACTCAATCTTAAGCTATGACCTAGTGGTATAAATACAACAATTCAGGTGTGTAAGTGCTAGAGGACTTCAAGCATCTGAAAGAATTGACCATCTTGCTACAAATTACAACATACGTACCCCAGCCCAGGAGATAATACCAGTGCAAACACTGCTCTTCAGCAAACACCGCCACCACGATCAGCGTGTGAAGATAAATGCCTTCACAGAGCATCCAGAAGTAGTTGCAGCCCAACATGTACTGATGAAAGAATTGCAGCACCTTGCAGCTTACCTGTTAAACAAATGAGATCTTGTCACACACTTGACCAGCATTTTGCATTTAAGCAGGCAAAGACAAATGTTACTGCTAGGCTTTAAGAAAGCAAAGTGGAACAAAAATTCCCAGCTCTTACTGGGTTTGTTCAGCACATAACAATGACAGGGATTTTAAACTTTTATAAATGAGATGAATGGAACAAACAGACCTCTCAAAATAGAAAAAAAATAAAACAACACTCCAAAAAGTACCACATAATTTAAAAAATCCCCTTCAAAAGTTGGTAATCTGATGTTTTTTAGAAGTGAAACAAGAAATTTGTTCTAGATGTACAATAAAGACTGTGAAGAAGACAACTTTGAGCTTCAGTCTGGATGATTTATTTTACTTTTGATCAAGATTTTCTAAGGTTTGTCCAGCTCTCCCATCTGAGCCAGAGTCACTTACTCTTTAAACTGCACCCAGCTCTGAACTCACTCCTTCAGGAAAGGCAAGTGCTGTTGGCAGTGGAGATTTTTTCAGTATGATGCCAAGAATACTGACTTCATCTCTTTGTGAGAAAACAGCTTTACTTTATTCTGTCCAAATAACAAAGTGACACATGGAGCTAAATGTAGCCGGTGAAGTTGGGAAGTGCTCCCACCTGCAGTTCAGATGAGGTTGCAGATGTAGACCTTGACAAGAGACTGTGGCTTCGAGATGCTGGGAAGTGGTGGGCAGATGTTGGAGGGAAGCGTGTTGTGTCCACTACCAGAGAGTCAAATGGTGTTGGACAATGTTGTTCCTCTTCTGAGAGGATCTCATATCCATCTGCCTCCTCAGAGGGGGAAATGAGGTCCTTCACATGGGCTTCCATGACACCAGCACCCAAGAGAACCAGGAGAAGCAGGAGAGTGTTGCTGTGCTGACATAGATCCACTGCTCCCTGGGGACCACCATGTGCTCCTCAGAAATCTGAGGTCACAGCAGTGATGGCAAAGCGACAGTTGTCATCTGTGGCCACAGGAAAATACTCCTTCCTCTTAACTTCTGCAGAAGTTTTCCAAGATGACTGCTTGGGCTGTAAGAGATGCCTTTAGGATTTACTTGCCTCTTTAAAAAGATATTTTGGCAGTCCAGTAGGTAGATGGCTGCATGTTCTATGTCCATCTAGATTGCCCCTCTGGACCAGAAAAGCTTGTTAGCCATCCAGTGTACCACCTTCTGTTGTTGAAGAACATTCCCAAAGCAATTGCCCGAAAATGTGCACTTATTTCTGTTTCAACACTTGCAGTGCAGCTTGATGCTCATGAAAATACAGGATTATTGATAGGTAAGGACATAGGATTCTGACAGGATTAACTTGAAGGACTGATTTTTATTTTTGGTGATACATTTTTCTGCTCACCACACAGGGCAGAGCAGTCACATATTTTTTCCACACCATGTCTGAACAGTTCTTACAAAGTATGCCCAAAAAGGGTTGTATAGTCATTTGAAAAGGTCAAAAAAAAATTAAAAAAAAAAGAGGAAGAAGTATTTTCTCCTTTTTCTGCTGGCAAATGTGTTCATTAAGGTTCTAAAATTATCCTTGGACTGTTTTTCACAGGTGTGGGTCAATGTGTTTCTTGCCTTGTTCCCTCACCCAGGCTGAATGCAGCCCTCAGCTGGCAGCTGGCCTTTTTCCCTTTTCCCCAGATTTGATAAAATCTGCTGTGTCCCATGTTTGGGCTGGGCCAGCCACATGCTCCCCCATGGGGATCTCCTCAGAGGAGCTGTAGGTCAAGGGGTCAATCGAGAGCTCCACGTTTCCCTGATGGCTCCAGTAGGAGCAACCTGGGGTGTCTGCACGTTGCACACAGGCCGGTCCCACTCCCACCAGTGCCAAAGTCACCCCAATTTTCCATCACTGGGGCTCTGGGAATGGTCTTGCACTGCAGCCCAGTAGCTGGAGGGAGCAGAGCATGACTAGTGAGTTCTGCAACAAAATCCATGGTACTTTCTCAAACCTGTCATCTTAATGCTTTCAACACTTCATACTACCAAACTGAAAGGGAGATGACTACAGACACCTTTCATTTTAACCATCAGTCTTTGCAGGAGCTTTTATCTGTAGCTCAAAGCAAGCACATATAGAAAGCACACTGCCTGAGAACGACATACCTAAACTTCATTTACTTCATTTCCTCAACATTTCCTTCTTTCCTTTCACCCTCCATGTGAACTGTCTCTTTTGGCTTCAAAAACGACATAATATACCCGTCTTTTAAGGTAGTGGCCAAGCAGACAGCTCATGACTCTTCCAAGGAATTTAGTAACTTTCTATGCAGTAAGTTAAAGAAGTAAGAATACCACTGGCAAAGCATGAAGGATGTGTGTGATTAGTACTTAGATCCATATCACATTAATTTGAGAATGAATCTGAAAAGGTTAGCATAAAAATTTTAAGCACAACAATGCATTGAGATAAGTTAAATTTATATTAATCAAACTACAGCAAAAGTCAGTCTTTGCTTTGGTTAGCTACAAATGCAACATGTTTCATCTGTGGCTAATTGATGTAGTGGAAATATCTTCCTACAATCAAAAGAGAGTTTTTCTTAGGCCGGTAAAAGATGAGAACTGGATGCACGCATGTACAAATAAAACATGAACACTGTAACCAACAATTCAGTGTACATTAGCCGTAGCTGGGAAAATTGCAGAACTAGTAAGTTTTATGGAGTGTTTATTCTTACAGAAACAAGTAAAATAAAACTGCAAGATGAAACAGATGCAAATCTTCCACCAGCTCCATGCTTGATAACTGACTGTTAACTTTGAGATAGAAACCCTGTCTAGGGGTTTTATCTTCTGCTGAAGTCAAATATGTTTTGTTGCAAAGTCTTTGAGGCAGAGGCTCTGTCCTTGTTGAGTCTTGCAAAACATGCTGCACAGCCAAATCAAAGGATTCCCACAGCACCTTCACACTGTGAAGGAGAGTAAAATGCCATGAGCTCTGAGTCTATGGGTGGCCAGGCGACTGAAGGTAGTGGAGTTTAATTTATGAGCAGGGCAGGCTGGGAGGAAATATCTGGTCCTTTCTAGTGCAGCCATTGCTTAGGCTGGTGTGCCTGACTTCTAAACAAAGGAATAAACAAATACTCCTCTTCTTGAGAGCCCGGAGACAGCCAGCATTGCACTGCACAGGTTGGTGGCTATGGAGCAAGGGAAAGTGTGATACAACTACCAGAAAGCCCCCAAAGCCAGTTAACCACCTAAGCAAGCAGCTCCTTTGAGGCTCTGGGAAGCTGGCCAAGAATGAACCCTTTTTTGGCAGAATACAGCCTGGCAAGAAACTCCATCTGTGAGAAAGGAAGCTGCCTCCTTCTCCTTGTTCTCACCGCACTGATGAACACAAAAGCTGAGGAAAGTTCCTTATGGATCTCAGAAGAGCACCCAAGAAAAAAATCTCCTTTATTGTTAATATTCCTTCCTCATGAAAGCAACCTGCAATGGCCTTAAATTCTGGCTACCTGCTCAGAGGCAAAAGCGGTCAATAGGAATACAGTCAGTCATATTCTCCTCTCTTGCAAATCTTGCTAAAAGTCATGTAACTCTTGTAAACACCTCAGCTGCGATATGTAATGAAAGCACTTCAAAGGATGCCAGAATAATTTCACAGAGAATACATTATTTTATTTATTCTCCTTTAACAAGAAGGAGTTAGAACTGGTGTTTATGATGTTTTGCAGGATATATTGGTGTATTATAAATACTGTTAATGTTCCAGTCCTGTCAAAGAAGTCCCTAAGGTCCATCTGCCTACACAGGACCTTGCAATCATGCAGTAATGTAATTGGCACACCACTCTTCTCAGCTGATCCAGCAGCCCCTCATCACATGCACTTTTCATTTCTCTGTTAAAGCTCTCCTTGGTTATTGGTTAATAGCTAATAGACAGAAAGCTGCAGCATTAATTACCATCACTACCCATTAGGACAAATAAAACTAAAACACTCAGACTACCTAAAACCCAGAATACTCTCACTACAGCTGTGCACTTCTTTGTTTAAAGGGAAATAAACATATTTGACTGTATTAGTCTGATTCCTCTTCACCTCTGTGCACCTCCCCAGTGCACAGCAGCGAAGGACCCTCTTGAGGAGAGTTTGTACTGCTTGGCACAGAGGCCAGATATGATTTATTCAAATTCAGTTTGAAAGCAATACAATATACTCTCACACATTCTTAACAGCATTTTAAAGGAGTAACTTAAAGTTTGATTACCTGTCTCCATTACATATCTGCTTGTTTGGGTTTTTTTTCCAGCTATTAGAACACTATTCTATGAAAATACTCTTAAATTCCAAGTATCCATATGTTACACAAATAAGCAATAAAAAGACTTTCCAAAGCAAGACAGTGCTAAGTATTGTAGCTGTAAATCACTGGTTATCAGAATGTCATACCATTATACAATGTATCTACTGAGTCACCCATTAAATTGTGTTCCAGTCAGAAACCTCGCACACAGGGGCTTGGGCTAAGAACAATGTTTTAATATACTTTTAAAGCATTTACAGAACCAAATGTACACAGTTGCTCAGAGGGATCCTAGGTTTTGTGTTACAAGAAAGCAAAATATGAGATTGAACAACAGGGGATATTTTTAACAGCATCTGTGTCGCTGTGTCCATGTCTATGCTATAGCAAAGCAGTCAGCCCAGAATTAGGCATTCTGGACATGAATTAATACAGCTACATCCATATATCCTTGAGTTCTGGCTGCCGTAGCACTTGCTCTCCTGGGGCTGCAGCTTGGAGCACTGCAGGGCACCACACTGGACTGAGCTCCCATGGGGTTCCCAGGGTGCATCCAGCACTGCTGGCACGTGACAGCCACTGACTCCTCGCTGGTGGGGTGCACTGTGGTGAGTGCCATGCAGGGGGAGAGGCAGGGCAAAACACAACTTTGTCACCCACAAAGGGCTTGGTTTCTGGGCTAGGGTTGCTGGAGCAAGGCAGCTTTTCAGGCAGGTATCATAAGGCCTGATGGATGGAGATGAGCAAAAAGGCTGTCAGAGAGGGGTCCCAAGGAGGAGGAAACAGGGACAGTCAGGGTAGCCTAAACAGTACAAGAAATACTAGACCTGCTGTTCATTTGGACTGAAAACAGAGTCAGAGTGCTCACAAGGTCTGCTGCCATCTTCTCCCAGCTGCAGGAGGTAATCCATCATGAAATGGGGTAAGAGTTTCAGTTGCTACAGGCACCTCTTCTCCACTGCTTTGATGCCCTTTCGTTCATTACTTTTCTGATATAGGCTACTTCTGTTTGGTCTCAAATATCTTCAAAAGGAGCAGGGTGGCTGGGTCATGACTTGAAATGGGCACATGCACAGCAGTCACCAAAGGGCAACGAAATAGTAGAGATGGCATTCATCTCACCTAACTTGGACATCTGGCTTCACGGTATAGAAGTGTAGACTGAAACACTCCCCAAAGAATGAGCACTCTGCATTTAATTCAACTGGCCTGTTTTAGCCAGGTGTGAGTGAGGAGAATGGTCTCCCAGACTCAGATACAGCTGCCTGCATTGGTAGCACTGCCATTTAATCAGTGAGGAAAATAGCTGTGGCAGTACGATATCAGGAAGACTATTGAGTTTTGGAAACATTACAGTACCATCCTTCTGAGGTAATTCCTTTTGGAAATGTCCGTCTTTTAAGGGATTTTGAAAAATCTACTTTCTGACCAATTCACACTCAAATTTCTCACATTTTAGGTAGCTCCTTTTAAAAACACACACTATGGTAAGCTTGCAGAGGAACTTCCAAGTTTAATTTGAATTATCTTGAATTAGTAGTTGCTTCTAAAACAGCAAAGTTTCTAAACATAATTGCTCTATATTCCCAGAGAAATATAAAAAACTAAGCTGCTTAAATGCGCTGTTCACATGGGAGGCCTTTTGTGGAAAAGCAGGAACAGTTCATTAAAGGATGCCATGTCCGTACAGCGTAGCACAGAATTCACCAAAAAGAAAACTGCTAGCATTTGCACTAGTTGATCTGACATTTATGAAGTTGCTACTTGACATTTGTCCATGTCTGCATTTCTAGAGGCTAAAGACATCTCATCTATCCACCTTTCAATCTCTCAGATGCATCACAGACAGTGCAATTGATAGGAATTTATGATTACTCAGGTCCCACCCTACATTTTTACAGAATCACAGAATCACAGAATCAC
>NW_010188935.1:13608-73346 GCF_000695765.1 Mesitornis unicolor | reverse complement strand
TCTCTTAATGTGCACCCGTATATCGCTGTTTGTCCTTCCCTTTCAAGCTGGTAACTCTTAAACCATAACATTCCACCCCTTGTTCCATACCATTTCCTGCCACAGTCAAGTCCACTTCACCAAGTTAAGGACTGTCTCTATTTGGAAATCTGTGGGGTCCAGGTTGCAGGTCTTCATTCACCTTGGTAGTCTATCAGGATGGAGGAGATGGTATAGAGTACATCAGAGTCCATGTGTACACGCTGTGGGTTTATCCTGGAACTCTCAGATGCCACGTTACTATCTGGATAGAAGAAAACTTAAAAACAACTTATCACTATTATACAGTACTGTATAAGGTGACCCTTAAACCATAACACTTGGTAATACTGAGACAGATAAATAGGTCATCAAATGCTGTCATTCTCTACATTAATACTGTAACTCAGTAATTTTGTCCTGAAAAGAATTTATCAACATAGAAAATTACCAAATCAGAGCTAATAGCCTCCTGAGACTATAATATGAATTAATAATGTCCTTGTTGAGTCAAATGTCTATGAGATGGTCTGATTTTATACTAATATTTCTTAAGACTACTTTAAATAAGTAAACAATGGAGAAGAGAAATATAAAATATAATAAAAAAATAATTAAAATCTTAAAGTGAAACATTATTTATGAACTTTCCTAAACTTAAGTCAACAGTAATTATGAGCATCTGACATAAATTATGCATGCAACATCATGCAAGCAAGTAAATCTGAAACTTTAATATGTAAAAGTGCATCTAGAAATAGCTTTAAAGAGCTTCTCTGTGGGAATAAACTTTATACATCAGCATGCCTTTTGGTTAGGAGCCAAAAGTCATAGGTTGGAAGAATAATTCAATTTTGTTTTCTAAAAACGGTGCTACTTAGTCAGCTTTATCAGATTAGGTGAAAGAGAAAACCCAACAGAACATAACAGTTATAGTCAGTAATAGTGAATATAAATTTAAACTCAGCTAAGTGTTTAGCAGTTAAGCTAAAGTACAACAGTGGAGTGGAAGAATCTTCTGCAGTAGACGAACTCGTAGATAAAAACCTTTGGGTTTTTTGCATTCACACTTATCATTAAGGAAAGAGAGGAACAAATTAAAGTTCAGAAAATCTATCAGAGTGAATACGTTTCCCAGAAACACAAAAAGCAGCACAACTGAACATCATAAGGTATTACAGAAGACAAGAGCTCAGTAATATTAAGAAGAGGCTGCAATAATAAGCACAGCATATTATCTTTACGCTTACTATGATGTGATGAGTACCAGATATCCTCAAAGGCTGATATTATGAAGCTAATGCTCACATTTTCCCTATGCTCTAGAAAATCCCTTAATAATTAGACAAAGTTTGCTAGTCTTTTTACTTTGTACTGAATTTCCAAGAAGACAATGGAATTAATTCTTAAAAAGGACAATTCAGTTAAATCTTAAAATGGATTTAAATATATACTTGTTAATTTGCCATGGACAATGACCATACAATGAATTATACAGAAGAAAAAGCTTATTAGTATTCTCTCTGAGTCATGCACAATAATTTTTTTTTTATCCATGATAGTGTTTTCAGGATGGCTTTTTCACATTTCATCATGAAGGATAATTGTCCTTCTGGACAGGAAAGATATGTGAAACTCATTCAAATTTTACACCAAATATGATATAAATATTAGGAAGAACAGGAAATAGGAAAACTTTGGAGACAGCTGCAGAAACGTTGCAAGACAGCCAAAGCAGGATTAAGACAAAAATATAGGAAGCAAAGGCTCTAACAGACTGTAACTCAAATGCCTGTTAGCCAGTTTTATTAGCCCTCCTGATAACGCCAAGAAGGGCTACCAAAGAGATAATAGTTACAGAAAACCCCCTTGGGATGGTTACAAGCATAACCTTGACAAAGACACAGAAGCTATATAAAGATTAATAGTCATTAAGGGGATAAAGAGAGATGCGTACACAATGAATAAAATCAAAACGTGTATGGAAAATGAAACATGACATTAAAAAGAGTGTCAAAATCTGAGAAACTGATGAGAATATACTATGGATAAAGAATAATCAAGAAAACAAGCTGAAAAGAAATATTTAGAATATACATAGAGAGAGGTGCTAAAAGATAAAAGATTATAGTATAGTTATAGTGTTCCTATAACTATAGTATGTCTGCATGGTGTGATATGGATTTACATATGATTTACCTTTCTTTTTGTTAACATAAGGGAAAAAACCAAACAACTAGGAAAAGGTTAGTATGTAAAGAACAGATATTGAAACAGAGAAAATACTGCAATTTGTGAGTTATGATTCTTTTAAAGGAATTCTTAGAAGCCAAAGTTGTGCCCCTGTCTCTAAGGGTCAGAGAGAGAGAGAGAGCAGGATTTTTCTCTCTATTGCCCCTACCTCTCCCAGGGGGAGGATTAAGAAAAGGGAATAGAGAGAGAATAATAAAAAAAAAAATTCTTCGCACAAGGTTGGAAGTTAAGACTGTAACAAGTTTAATGAAAACAACAGGAGAAAGGAAAAGGGAATTAATAAGGGACATAGGATATTTAACTAGATACAAAACCCGATCCCAGTAGTCCCAAGTGGAAATGTCCAAACAGTGCCTCGTGGCCGCTGCGACTGCTGTGACTCGTCACCAGGGACCACAGTGGTGCTGGGAGAGGATGGTGGTGGATGCTGCCGAGCACGTGGAGTTAGGCCCAGCCGTGCCGCTATGCAACAGGAAGCAGCCCAGGAAAGCCAGGAAAAGCCCATGAAAATCTCGGTTTTTTTATAGACTGTGGCCAGAAAGGGGAGGGAACAGTACTGATCTCTGACCCTCCAGGGTCCTACAGACACCACCAGTCCTTCCCTTTCAGGCTGGTAACCCTTAAACCATAACAGCCTCATGAAACAGCAGCCCAGCATGTGCTTCACTCTCTGCATCACCTATCTGAATTGCAGGCAGCCATGCTGAAAGAAAAAAGACTTCATGCCACTTCATGGAAGTCAAAAAGCAGAACAAGATAAGACCTTTATAAATGCAGTTTCTATATCTCATCGCTAACTAAGTGGTGTTCCTCTAGTGACTGCAGTATGTACTTTCTGAGGTTGTACAAAGGAAACTATTCTCTTTTCCACCACATTTTCAAAGTTGTCTTGAATTAAGACATTTTTTTCCATTAAATACTTGCCCTTCTCTGTCTGTCACTTATTGCAGATTGCAGAAGTTAGATAATATCTTTTGTCTCTTGTGTTCACTTGATAGCTTTTTAAACAGGAACACACAAGAGGTCAAGAGTGATATTGAGTAATGCCATACAGCTTTGCAATCTTTAATATCTATTATTTCATGCCAGCAGGCAGACAAAAGTCGGTTTATTCAGTGACTACAAAGAGCCTACTTAGGACCTAACTTTGTTTAACAGCTTTTCCTCTCAAAGAGAAACTAAAAATCAGGGAAGGATAAATGTTATTTATGATAAATTTCTCAAACATAACTTCAATATATGCTTAATCAAATGCCATCTTTCTTTTCAGGCATCTGAGATATAAAATTTTGCTATTTTAATAGTTGTAAAAATGATTTTATAATTTTTTGGGGGATCACATTATCTTTGTGCAGCTACTCTTTAAGTCAAATAGAAGAACAGAATCACAGAATCACAGAACGTTAGGGATTGGAAGGGACCTCAAAAGATCATCTAATCCAATCCCCCTGCCGGAGCAGGAACACCTAGATAATACTCACCTAGAAATACTCATCTCGCACACTATTTTTTCCATTTTTTTTACAGAAGAAAGGATTGAAGCTTCAGAAAAAATCTTTTTTATACAGAAATCTTATTAGCTATAATAAAACATTATTATTTTGTTGACTGTAAAAAACATGAATTGTATTTACCACAATTCTTGGTCCCTGTTCCCTCTCAAAATTTCTAGTGCATAGTTAATTTAGTTAAATAAAATTTGTTGGATGGTGCAATGGAAAAGTACATAGGTTTGTAAGCACTCAAAACTGTTACAAACCCTGTTCTTTAAAACAACAGAGACCTCAACATACAAGACAAAAATTAATATTTGTGATTCGGCTTTTTGATGAAGTGCAAACACTCTGCCCCCAACTAATTTCTTCCAGAAATAAGTTGAATTCCATGGAGATGAGTAACCTAAAGAAAAGTAAGAAGGACTGTTCAAGTCTGTATGCCATCCTGTTTCACAAATTGCAATTATTCTGAGATTCCCCTCTCACTGTCTGCAAGGAAATAAAGGCATTCCTTCTTGAAAAATGGGTTGCATGATCTATCGTCTCCAGACCTGTGGGCTTTCATTCAGATCAGAGAAAGGCTATTATATGACCATATTTCCTTAGTGCTGCAAGAAATAAGTACTCTAGTGGATTGTACTATTATTAAGTAGAAAGATTCAAAGGGTTACACTTTATTTGCCCAATAAAGAAAGTGTGAGACAACTCTACAGCAGAGAAAATAGTAACTACCATTATTACTGTAAAACAGTACCAGCATCCTCTAAGACAGCAATTGTTTGAGAAAATGAGATTTCTATAAGAAAAAATATATAAACACCTGAATTTTTTTTTAATCTATGTAAAAAAATAACAATACATTAAATTAATATCTAATAAGAGGCCTCTGTTCTGTGATTGGTAGTGTTAGAATTTCTATTTCAACATGTGAAAAGATAATTTATTTTCACTTTTTGTTTATTCTGGAACACTTAGAACATTGATAAAAGCAAAGAAATTACAACAAATGAGATGAGAGTAAAACCACCCCCAGCTGAGAGTTGAATACTTTGCTAGTTTTCAGTAAAACTCATTAGATGGCTAATTAACATAAAGTGATGGGTAAATAGTGCTCAGAGGTTACTTGTTTTCCGAGGTGTTGGCTAAAATATTCCCAGGCCCTAGCATGACTAAAAAGTGGGCTTCAATAGCAGTTCTAAGTGCATAAAACAGGATGGAAGCAGAACTGAGGAACCTGAATTAAAAAATCTAAATCCTCAAGACCCCGCTCATCAGTCATCTAAACCTAAAGTAATCAAATTTAATAAGTCACTGGTGAATACTCTCCAGGCACTTGTCTTTGTCTGTTTGCCCTACTCTGAGCAAGAAGGCTCTTTTTGTGTCACCTATGTTAGGCTGCCAAAACGTAGCCAGAAATTATTTGGGGTACGCTAAATAAAATCTTATTATACTAAGGAAAAAACAAGTTACTACAAATCCAATTACAATAACATTAACATTCATATGCCAAATTAATACAGGAAAGCCTCATTAATAATATCATCAAAACTGTGATACAAAAAATCTTAGGAACACTTACCCCTTTCCTCTGATGTTACACCCATCTCCTGAAACCTCTTCAGGTGCAGGCACTACTGAAGAAATCTCCAAGTATTGCTACACACAGCAGACTTAGGTCCATTCAGGGCTACAGTCATACCTCTGATTTCAGTTTAGATTTCACTAAGAGCTGGTACAACTTAAGCTCTTATATAACTGTACGAGCTGTTTGTCAGCAAGTGCCTTTCCTTCCCTTTTTCAAAGGATAGAGTACAAGCGATAATACTGTTGTTTTTTACTGTAATCCCCAAATTTGACCTTGCTCTCTCTAAAACTGAGTGGTCATACAGCTTTTGTATTATCTCAGAAGTGAACCTTTTTTCACCAACATGATATATTTCATAGCTCATTTTCTATTCCAATGCTACTGTTCACTGGGGGCTGAGATAACAAATGTGTTCAGTTTCAATTATTTGATTATGATCTAATTACACAGACATCAAAATACAAACAAGATCTAAATATAATTTTGCAAAACAATCATAAAACAATTGGATTGTTCCCACATGCATCAAGTAAAAAAAATAAATCAGATAAATCAACAGCACTTTTGCTGTTTGTTTTTAAGATCTTTTGAATGACACAAAGAAAATGAACCTATCTCTTACAGGTACTCCACTGACTAGACAGAGTTAAATGTCATGGCTCACTCCTGAAAGTCGCAGAGCACATGCAAATAGTTGAGTTAATTCAGGAAGAATATGGAACTTACAAACCTTTGTGAACCCCAGGAATTCTATCTACATTGTTTAAAAAATATGCAAAATTTACTTTTCATCTCAGTAAAGACAGGAATTAATTCAGCTTGGTAATTCAACATTACAAAGCTCTGACTCTTCATGCTGTATTGGATCTTCTGAGAGGGGTTTTTGGTTTCTTTGGTAGTGGGGGAGGACTATGGACATAGACCTGTAAGAAGCTTCTGGAAGCTCTTCTGATCCACATCTGACCAGAGCTAAGCCAATCAGTGCCTCTTCGAATTGATGCATTTAAGAGGGGTGCAGTGCATAGCCCACCCTCTCTTGTCCAGGTTGCAACCAGCACAGTCAAAGTCCTGGCCACAATGCATGCTAACAGAGAGCATATACCTTAACCTATGCAGAAATGTCTATGCAAAGTCAAATAACTCTATAGATATCTTTTGTCACCCAAACCAGCAATGTTACCCAGCTCACAGCTCCCCAAACAAATGTCCTAGAAGGACTGAAATGTCATCCATGGAAGGTACAAGTTGTCTCTCAGGTATTGTTTTCATAATTGTATAACTGTGTTTATAGGAAATCTTGCCTAGTATATCTAGTCTTTTCCTTTTTTCAGAAAGATCCTAAAAACATATTTTGTGATTAGACCATTATTTTTCATAAATAAATAGAAATTCAGCATCCTGAGCCTCTCAATACTTTGCTAGCTGCACATTGGTCTTATGCACCATTGTGGAATTATTAACTTACTTATCATCCCATATTATTTCATAGAGGTACCTGATTCATTAATAATAGGATTTGCTATCAGTGTTATATCAGATACTACGTTCAATAAATATATTCAAAACTGAAAGACAAATTCTTAGATCCTAAGCAGTCACTTACTCAGTCTATAGTTGTATATTAGTAGGATCAAGTGAAGGTTTGGGGAATTACATCTTTTTTTTCTGTTGTACATATGGAAATTATACTATGAAGACATACAAAATGCTGCACTAGCAAGTCTATGCAGTAGTTGACAGAAACAGTACTGCTTTAAAGAGAACTATCTTATGCCTATAATAGCAGAGCAGGAAGGGACTATCTGTTTACTCTAGCTAGAAAGTTGGAATCAACTCCACAGGTAGTATATACAGAGCACCTGTAATTTGTAGCTAGAACAGGGGCTGTTTGTAGGCCGTGGTCACAACAAAGGAAAATATTTCACAATGACCTTGAGATAGATGATTGTCTTCTGTGATAATTAAACCTATTACTGCTTCTAGCATACTGAATTACTGAATTGGTTAAAGCTATGAAGGTTGTCCCGAGAAGAACTGTTTACTCTACTGGGTTTTTTAAAGCCATTATCTATCACATCGTGATCCAACATTCCAGTTCATTTCTAAAAAATGGCATCATAAAGAGTTTACTATAACCTGAATCCAAAAAAGGTGACATCCAATTTAAGAAGGAAATGAGACTTTAAAAAGGTGATATTCAGGGTTACTGCTGGAAGATGTTATGGTTTAAGGGTTACCAGCATGAAAAGGAAGGACTGCTGGTGTCTGTAGGACCCTGGGGGATCCAAGATCAGTACTGTTCCCTCCCCTTTCCGGCCACAGTCTATAAAAAAATGAGGATTTTTGCGGGCTTTTCCTGGCTTCCTGGGCTGCTTCTCTGTCGCTTTTTTGGGGCGCCTGCGCCTACCTCCACGTGCTCGGCAGCATCCACCACCATCCGCTCCCGGCACCACTGCGGTCCCTGGTGACAAGTTGCAGCGGCCACGAGGCACTGCTTGGATACTTCCACTCGGGACTACTGGGATCGGGTTTAGTATATAGTTAAATACACTTTGTCCCTTATTAATTCCCTTTTCCTTTCCCTGTTTGTTTTTTTTCATTAAACTTGTTGCAGTCTTAACTTCCAACCTTGTGCAAAGCATTTTTTTTTTCTCTCTCTATTCCCTTTTCTTAATCCTCCCCCTGGGAGGATAGGGGACAACAGAGAGAAAATCCTACTCGCTTTCTCTCTCTGACCCTTAAACAGAGACAGAAGACATGAGATTGGGTCAAAATTCAGCACCATTCTAAAATATTTTTTTCTAATTAAGACTTAGGAGAAAGTGTGAAATAAAAATTGGTATCGTTAGGTAAGAGTAACAGAGTAACAGTGATTTTTAAAGATAGAAGTATAATAATAGTGACTTTTTAGTTAAGTAAAATCATCTGAGCTCTCTGTACTTGTTCAACTCCTTACAACATACTCATTTGAAAGTTTTTGGTATTCTCCCTTTGTCAGACTGAAGTAGGAATAGATGACTCACATCCTGTACTATGAACTCTTTTTAGTATAAAACAGGCTATCTTCACTATTGAGGTGTAAAGGTTTTTTTCCTTTAATCTTTTCATGTAAGATTAACTCAGACAATATTTCCTACCTAACAACATGAAACCCATCTGAAACCCACACCCCATGTTAGCATGAGGTTCTGATAAGATGATTTCATCATAAACACATAGCTCATTAGTATAATTCAACCTCTATCTTTGCCTTGATTTGGCCATCATATTGTTTTATTCTACATACTGCTGTGATGACCCAGTGGTTTCAAACTCAGCACTGTGATCCTTTTATCTTTTTAAATCTTTTACTTCTTGCTGTTTAAATAAAGTATATAATCCTACCCAAATTTGCAATTCCCAATATGGAACCACAGTTCTGAGGACTAAGGTGAATTCGGTGAGTTATCTGGTTGCCACTTTGTCCTCTTTCTAAGATAAACTCCTATTCCTTACAGCTGAGTTTTAAAAGATTACACATGCAGACTGCTATGGGGCTCAGCTCTAAATGTTGCAAGGTGATGAAGGTCCTCAGCCCCCACTTCCCACCTTTTCAGCTGCAAAATGCAGAAATATCAATTTTGTTTAGCAACAACAACAACAAAGAAAAGCTTGAAGAAAATTTGTTTACATTTGGGAAGGAATAGGAGAAGGATGAGCAAGTCCCATCCCAGACTAATTAGTATCGCAAAGAGCACTCTCACAGTGTGCTGAAGACCTAGGTTCAAGACCCTTAACTCCTTTAAGCAGAGCTCTTCTCACTCAGACTCTCACTTAGAATAAATATATTAAATAGCTCAAATAGGCCAGGAGGGATGAGTCAAATGAGCAGGGTGGATACAGAGACCTGGTGAAAGGGCATTCATTATTTTTTAGCCAATTCAATTGCAAAGGCTCCATATTTCAATCATACTTGTGCAACGGCACAAGTACCACCATCCAGCAGCTGATGTCCTGCTGCCAAGTGACTGAAGATGCATGGTGCGTGTTATCAGGCCCAAAGAGCTGTTTTTTTTTGCATGGACTATTACAGCCATGGTTAGACTAAAAACTTTGTGGTGGTGTTACTTCTTTTAAGTCTTGTATATCTCTTGTGTGAGACATGGCAGGGCCCAAAAAAGTCTGTCCCCAAAATGTTAGATTACAGCTACTGGTACAGACAATGTCCAGGATAGCCTGGCTCTTGTTTCTACCTGTGTAGCCCATGGAGGGGACCATGGTATGTACATACAGGTTTTGTGGCAGAAAAGTGAGGTCACACAGCTCTTTCTCATATTATCTCATATTATCTGTTAGAAGAGAAGCATCAGGGAATGAGTGCAGAAGGCTGAGACTTGACCTACAGCTACACTAGCAAGATAACAACATGCAAGATTACAAGGCATTACAGAGAGCAAAGAGGAGTGCAGTAGCTGACCAGCCTTGACCGGTGACTGCACTAACAAGACAGTAAAACAAGAAATGGCAGAAATTGAAAAGATTAAAGGTATCTAAGTGGGGTAGTAGTTTCACAGAGTTGCTGACCCGAGGTAGTAATTGCCAGGGCAACCATGCCACACATACTGAATAAGGGTTTAAAAATAGAATAAACAGGGGATGAGGTGTTTACCCGGGAAGGGAAGAGGATGTTAAAGGGCAAGATATTAGGAAAAGAAAAAGAGGGAAAGGGAATTTAAAGGGTAGCAAACCATGTGATTTGAACTGTCCAGGGACTGTGAGGCAGCCTGTTGCTTAATTAGCACGGTAGAACAGGAGAATGAACCCCCTGTGATGTAGATGTATCTGACATACACTCTTAGGGGAGTGGAGGAGGTATGATTGCAATAATGTCAGCAAGGGCACATCTAGTGGGGTTGGACTGAACTCTCTAATCACCTTCACTGAGTGATGATAGCTAACAGTGCAGGGAAGGGCATTTTCACATCCACAAAAATTTTGCTGGTGATATAAGGAAATATAATGTGAATGTGAAAAAAAAGGAAAGGTGGAGGTGTGGAAGACATGTTTTAAGACTTATACACATCTCTCTAAAGGGTTTTGATCTATCCGTATTCCTCAGTAATAACCATAGAAACTTAAAGGAAGTAAGCTAAGCAAATTTAAGTTAACAAATAAATAAGAAAGATTAATTCTTAACAGAATTTCAATATTTCTCACTCTTAAATGTCACTTCTGAAATCCCAGGAAGATTAAAAAATAACTACAGAAGATTAATATAGAATTGTGTAATCAATCATCCTATGTCCATAATTGTCACCAATCTTCAACTTCTCAAATGTAGTGCTAGCTCCTGGAATTACAGTTTTTCCTGAAGAATCAGTGGCATAACACAGTCCCTTTCTAAACTAAAAAGTAATTTAATCTCTTTTCCATTGCCTATGTATTATTTTTTGTCTGGACAAATGCTAAAGGTAGTCCACATTAATGGCTAAATGACAAAGAAGAAAACTTATGTGTGACTTCCTTATCTACAGTCTGAACTATAACAAAAAAAAAATAAGAACTATATATAAAGAGAGATATAAGGACAGGACAACAAAGAAATAGAGTCTACTGTTTTAGAAAGACTCATAGACATCAAGAAAGTGTACAGTATTCTATAAAATAAACATATACAATTTTATCTATTAAAATCCTAATAACATGTTAGATAGAAGTTTGTGTACTTTAGACATTTTTCTGGTTTTGGTTGAGATAGAGACTGCAGCCATGGGTAAGGCCATTTTGGTGCAGGTACATCTGTGAAGGCACTCTGGCTTATGGAGAAGGCGACACTGGAACAGGTGCATGTAAAAGTGACTGTTGCTGTGGCTAAGTCTATGATGCAACAACTGTACCCCTTAGAGACTGTGACTCATAGATAAGGCTCCACTTGGAGCACGTACACTCCTAAGGGACTGCAGTCTGTGTATAAGTTCAAGCTGGAGAAGGACAAGGGAAGGAGTTTAGTACAATGTTAAATCTTATAGTCTGGTCCAAACAAACCAGAGGTGGAGACTATAATTGAAAGACCTTTAAATTGTTGTTTGAATTGTATATTGCATGTTGATATGGGAATTATTACAGCAGGAACCACCTGAACTAATGGAAGACAGCCCTTACAAGAAGCAGTGCAAGTGCAGCAGTGACCTGTCCTGAGCTAGCTTTGATGACCAATAAAGTCACTCAAAATACCACTTATCCACTCCTGTCCTGAGTGACCACCATAACAGGCGGAGCCAAAAGTGATTTACTAAACAAACTCACTGGACATTTTGTGTACATTTACAGCCATTTTACAGCAATTTTACAGGGGTAATCCGTAGACTAAGGGAATTATATCTGTGTATTATATCAAAGGATAGGGGGGTAGTAAATGAGGATGTATCAGATCGTGTGACCTGAGCATAACATAAATAGTATGGAATAAGGGGTGGAGAATGTGTTGCTTCTGGCTGTGACAGAGTTACCTTTCATCATAGTAACTAGTATGGGGCTATGTTTTGGATTTGTGATGGAAACAGTATTGATAGTACAGGGATAATTCATTGCTGCTGAGCAGTGCTTACACAGCATCAGTGCATTTTCTGCTTCTCACACCATCTCACCAGAAAGTTGTCTGGGGGTGCACACAAAGCTGGGAGGGGACACAGCTGGGACAGCTGACCTAAACTGGCCAAAAAGATATTCCACACAATATGACATCATGCTCAGCATATAAAGCTGGGGGAAGAAGAAGGAAGTGAGGGACATTTGGAGTGATGGCATTTGTCTTCCCAAGTAGCCATTACATGTAATGGAGCCCTAGTTTCCTGGAGATGCCTGTACATCTGCCTGCCAAAGGGAAGTAGTGACTGAATTCCTTGTTTTGCTTTGCTTGTGTGTGCAGTTTTCATTTTACTTATTAAACTGCCTTTATATCAATCCACAAGTTTTCACACTTTTAGTCTTCTTATTCTCTCCCCCATCCCAGCAGGAGGTGGTGAGTGAGAAACTGTGTGGTGCTTAGTTGCTGGTTAAACTACTACAAGCATATCCTAGGATCTTCAAAAATTAGTTAATTAACTTCCCTTACAAACAGGATATATTTTGTTGGACAAAAAGTAGTTATGGAGGTTTTTTCTGCGTAAATGAAAGACAAATTTTTCTTGGGAAACAAAAACTTTATTCAAAAATATATTGTTCATTTTGTTCAATTACCTTCTGCCATCTTTCAGGCAACTTCATGATTCTGCACTCAAAAAAAGTTATCTTTTTTGGCAAAAACCAGTTCTAAGAACAATTTGATATCTTCATCAGCAGTGAAGGTTTTACCACTCAAGGCATTCTGTAAAGAACAAAACAAATGGTAGTCTGATGGTGCCAGGTCTGGCAAATATGGTGGATGTGGTGACACATCCCATTCAAGCTGCAACAATTTTTGATGAGTGACTAAACTTTTATATAGTCTAGCATTATCATGGAGAAACACAACAGCTTTGACATTCACCAATTCTGGATGCTTCTGTTTTAGGGCATAATTTTTTATCCACTTGATGACAGTGCACGTCTGAACGGTCTGGTTCCTTGGAAGCAATGCAAAATACATAATACCTTTGAAATCCCAAAAGACTGATGGCATAACTCTCCATGGGTGAATATCAGATATCTGCTTTTGAAGCTATTTAGAAGCTGGTTTATCAGGCTTACTCCATAATCTTTGTAATTCATCACTGTTATAGATGATCTATTCATCATCACCCGTTATCATACATTTCAAAAAGGGATCGTTTTCTTCACGTTTCAAGAGAGAATTGCAGATATCAACACGCTTAGTGAGATGAATGTCTTTGAGCTCATGTGGTCTTCAAATATCAAGATTCCTAACGTATTCAAGTTGTTTTAAATGGTTTCAATGCTCAATTTTGATATGTTGAGATTATCAGCAATCTTTTATGTCATTAAACGTCGATTGTATTTGATCAATGCCTTTATTTTGTCATTACCAACTTTGACTTTCCTAAGTGTGATGCATATGTAACATAAAAATCTCCAGACTGAAATTTAGCAAACCAGTTCTGACACTGCTGTAGATTTAAGGCATCTTCACTATACATATCACATACCTTGTTATGAGCATGATTATTTTTCCTTTTTAGAAGTAATACCGCAAAATATGACTAAAATGTTCCTTTTGATTTTTCACTTTGAAATAGATGCCAAATAAACAGTTGTTAACAAATTAACGGATTTTCATTTTCTATAACAATACAGCACTTTCAGTCAATTTCCATAATGAATTTGCAGTTTAAAATGAAGTTAGTTACCTTTCAAGACATGTATATCTATGTATTAAAAAAACCCCACAGTTTCTTTTTTACAACTCAATATATTCTTGATGCTTTAGGGAAACAGTTCTAGATCTGGAGACTACTTTCCTTTGATGCAACACAGCCGGCACAGAACAGTTACAGATTAAAACCTATGTTTGAAAGGCAGTGTAGAAGTTTTAAAAGACAATTGTCAAAGGAAAAAAAAGGACTCAACCTTTCATAATGTAAAGTAATGTTGTTACCTGATGTGTTACATATGATTCAGGTTAAAAAAACCATGATAAATAATGCCTCAAGAATAATACCCTACCCAGCAAGGAAGATTAAGAAAATGGGAGGAAATATGATAAAAAAGCTGGTGGAGCCTTTGTGAGGAAACCAGGTAAATATCTGGCTGAAGGAAGAGGTAAAGATCAGGGCTGGTGCTGGAAAACAAAGTCAGGTTGCCTGGAAAGACAAGGTTAAATCCACTGGCAACAGTGAGTAAATCAAAAGACAAAAGTTAAATTAAATGGCAGAGTGAGTTAATGAAATGGCAGAAATTAATTAAAAACAGACCAAAATCCAAAAGGCAACAATGGAAATTATAATCAAATGGGAACAGTGAGGTGAAAAGTGGCTGAGTTAACTAAGGGCAGCACGACTCAGATGGACAATGAAATGGCAGGAAAAGATTAAAAACTGGCAATGCTTATCACCAGCAGACGACATGTAAACTGTGTGGAGAATCCAGACAGTGGCTTCTGTACAAATTCTGCAATATTCTTTTGTAGGAGAGTAGAAAGGGTCTTCTCTGGAGCCCAGAACAGCTTGGAGGAGCTGGAGACAGCTGCAGCTCTGTGTCTGCTAGTGCTGTGCACCACAGCCTGCTTGGGAGATACAGCACAAACGTAGCTCTGCTGTGCAGACTTGGTGCTTATTCCCTCAGAGGGCAGGAGAGGTGAGAGGGTGAACTCACTTTACTGGGCACCATTTCAGAAGGGACAGTAGTGCTACAAGCAAGACCTGTTCAGCCTACCTCATGATGCTAGTCTATGCTTATTTATACAGCACTTTATTGCTGACAGGAAAAGGACCACGAGTCTTCATGGAGTATGCAGCAGCCAAGGTTGCATTTGCTTGAGACAAGATTGACACGTACCATACACTAATTGCACAAACCATTGTAATAATATGCAAATGGCAATTAAAGGCAGGTTTAGTTAACTATTCATTCATTCATTCATTTCGTGGCCTACATAGGACTAAACAGCAGCTCAGAGTGGCTCCTTACATATTTTGGCTGTAGCTGAATATGTTCATAAAATATCCAGACAACTCTTTAGGGAAGAAAAAATTGCACCCACTAGCACTTATAATTCGGAAAAAAAATATTTTAAAAATTATCACATATTATTTTCTCCCTATTTTTTAATCTGGTTACTAATATATAGCCTTTCCATCTAGCCTGTGAGAACTTATTTTCTATCAGAACCATTGGTGAAAAATTTTGAAAGCCTTTTGAAAGGTCAATCACACTAAAGCTACTGTATCATTCCTATCAGAATGCTTTTGACTACAGTAAAAAACCATTAAGAGATTTGCAAGCAATGACTTACTCTACAAAAAGCACATTTGTTGTTCCCAGTCTGTTGAATTATTTATATTTCCACTCATTTTTTTTAATACTTTCCACCAACTCACTTCAAACCATGACAGTTGAAAAGCAAAGCCAACAGAGCTACAGTACACCAATACTAGGTTTCAGTCAAGTAGAATATTATTGCTCATCTCATATTCTCCAACCTTTGTACCATAAAGTGAGACAAAACATAGGGTGATTTTTTTGAAGAAGAAAAAGTGTAATGTAACAACAAAATGCATTTACTGACATCCTCTGTGACTAAATATGGACTTCCTACACACCAAGAATTGCAGAAAGCCAAAGATACAGAAGTGAACATAGGAAAAAGAGATCTGGATTTTCTGCTTAGTGAGGTCCTATGATGAATTCCTTGTTTCACTGCTGCTGAAAAATAGCAGCGCCTTCTATGGAGAAACAAACCTACCAAAATCAGAAACAAAAATATATACAATGTACAACTAAACATAAAAGCCAGCATCTTTAGTAAAATGAGCCACCAAGACCAACATTTCCATCAAAGATTGTGCCCTTCAGTACAATCTATTCCAGGATATGAACCTTGTCTATAAAACCATCAGTCAATCAGTACTTTGATACACAAACTGTAGTGATCTTGCATATAGCAAAGAAGCAGATACTCATCTACCACAAAAAAGCTTAATGACATCTAGTCTAATTATAATGAACATCAATGCAAAATATCCTCATTCAAGGTGACCCATTTGATCGTTTAGTGATGAGAGGAGGCTGGAGTGGACAAGGGTCAGGGTCTGATCAGCTTCAGAACTGCTGGTAAAGACACACCTGTTAACTCTACACCAGAAAGGCTTTAGAAAACGATAGCAAAGCTTACCAGGTCATAAGGATAGTAAAGATGAAGCAGTTTAAAAGGGGCTTGACAATCACATGTCTAAGTTGTCTTTTCCAGCATTCAGGATATTATTGAATTACTGCTGCACAAAATTATAGCTAACATATCCTAGAGCTACAACAAATGCAACAAAGTATCTTTGTTTTTCCAAAATGTCTGTAACTTTAAAAATAAAGCCATAATTAATAAGACATTAGGATACTAAAACAGTACTTTTTTAACTTTAATAATTTCAGCTGTATTTTTTAGTTCAAAAAAATATGTCAGAGATATTCTTCTTAAGCATTTGTTTACACACAAGATAAAAAATGGCGTTTTTATTAAGTACAATATTTGTAAAAATCTGTATAATTAAAGTATTTATTATTTTCTTAAAAACAACGTGTCTGCTACAATTCTAATTACTGCTCATTGAACAAGTAGGAAAATCCCTTAAACGTTCCTGACAACTGTGTTCAAACCATTATGCTAATAAAAATAAGACCTACACTTACAAGATGTGATTATATTACTTCTAGTTTTGTGTCAAAGAATATGAACTTGAAGCTAATTTTTCAACATTCAGAAGCTTCAAGTAAGAGAGGAGGACTTGCTCACCTAGATGCAGATGCTCCAGTGGACCAAACAGCCAGAGGTACTGTTGCGAAAACAGGGAGAATAAATCCGGTCTTGTGAGGCCGGCACCAAATATGCGACAGACACAAATCGGGAAACAAACAGTAATCGTTTATTTACAGCAACGTTTACAGGTTCTTTTGGATTGCCGGTGATAAATTAAAAAGCTACAGGTACAGTAAAGGTTTTATAACTAATATAATACCAACAACAAAGCAATATGGAACACACAAACACCAACACAGCAACCAACAACTTGCCCACAGTGAGCCTGGCTGCCTGGCAAACAGACAAGCCCGTTTGAACAGAAATACAGTGGAGCAAAACCAATACACTCAGGGTATATGAACGTGAGGAGAGAAATATAAAATGCACTCAGGGTATATGAGCCCGAGGAGAAAATATAGAATACACTCAGGGTATATGAGCCCGAGGAAAAAATATCACTCAGCGTTAGCTGAAGTAAATAATCTTACCCACAAGGTGACCCAAGTGGTGGGGATGGAGAGGGAGCGAATTCGTTAATCCGTTCAGTTCATCGGTATGGTTTCGAGTTCATCCTGTCCCCATGTAAGTTACCTTGGCCAGCATTCCGACCAAGGGGGAGGGTTCTCATCACTCCATGGCTGGAGAAGTAAGTCCCGTCCCCCCCCCCTCCCCCGTTCTAGTATGAATCCTAGGGGTTTTATTCCCTGATGTACATGACAGCAGGCAGGAGGATGCCTGAGTGGACTCAAATTTCTGCATTACATCACCAGGGCATACATGAGGGTGGGGATGACTATAGACAATCTTATCAGTTATGTTAATGTCACAAAGTCCGTTAATTCACACCTGCATGGGTAGAGGTAATGGCTCCTTTGTTTGGGGCAGAAACAAATGGGGGACTGGGACCATGAGGCCCATTTCACACTCCTCCAGGCATCCAGATAACACCAGATATGGATCTAGTGATGGCTGCCACCTCGCCCAGTGCCTGCCACCTCCCTGGTGCTTGGTTTCATGCTTCCAGGCATTGCAGCTACCTGGCTTGGACTTTGTGACTTTTTTCTCTCTCTCTACAGGTACCCAACTGCCTGAGAACAATTTTAACAGCTGAGGACATGTCCCTTAAAGGTTGTTCTGGTTTTAGCTGGAATACAGTTAAATTTCTTCCTAGTAGCTGGTAAAATACTGTGTTTTGTATTTAGGATGAGAATAATGTTGATAACACACTGATGCTTCAGTTGTTGCCGAGCAGTGCTTACACTAAATCAAGGACTTTTCTCCTTCTCTGGAGACATTCAAAACCCGCCTGGATGCGTCCGTGTGTGACCTGCTCTAGATGATCCTCCTCTGGCAGGTGGGTTGGACTAGATGATCTTTTGAGGTCCCTTCCAACTCCTAACATTCTGTGATTTTGTGATTCTGTGACTTTTCGGCTTCTCATACTGCCCAGCCAGGACACCTGACAAAAGCTGGACAAAGAGATATTCCATACCATAGGACATCATGCTGAATATGCTGAACAATAGAACTGGGGACAGTTGGCTAAAGGGTGGTGTGGCTGCTCAGGACCTGGCTGGGCATCAGTCAGTGGGTGCATCACTTGTTTTATATATTCTCTTTTCATTATTTCCACTTCCTTTTCTGTCCTATTAAACTATCTTTATCTCAACCCACAATTCTCTCCCCCATCCCACTGGGGGGCAGGAGTCAGAAAGTGACTGTGTGATGCTTCGTTGCCTGACAGGTTAAACCACAACAGAGGTAAATACTGGAAAATACTAAGACAGTTTTGTAGACATAGCTTTCCTGTGACATTTCACCACATTTGGATTAAAGCAACACTTCAAAGCTTAGTGATGTTTTTTTTCAAAGTAACTGCTGTATACAACAAACATATGTAAATGAAAAAACTTTTACTGTTTGGTCAAGACTTGAGATTCAACACCTCTAGTGAAAACTGAGAATTAAAATAATAGAATCATAGGTTTGGGTTGGAAGGGACCTTAATGATATTCTAGTTCCAACTCCCCTGCCATGGGCAGAGGCATCTTGCACTAGATGAAGTTGCTCAAAGTCTCATCCAACCTGTTCTTGAATGCTTCCAGGGGGAGTGCATCCACAACTTCCCTGGGCAAACTGTTCCAGTGTCTCACCACCCTCACAGTACAGAGTTTCTTCTAAATGTCTAATCTAAATCTGCAATAAGATATTCTGAATAAACTTAATGCTTGCATATCATCCAGAACCCTTCTTCTGTTTTCTGCAATGTTTACTATAGTTTTGTGTAAATTTAGACTGAATCACGGATTGCATCTGAATCTTTGGGTATTCTTTATCCAGCATGCCTGCCAGAGGTACAGTTGTTTGCAATGTATGGATGCAAGACCGTAACTAGAAGTATAGTCCTGGTGAATTTTGAGGGTTCAAAGGAAATAAGAGGGAAGGGAGATGGGACGACATAAAGCTTAGCCAAAACCTAGTATCTAAGTAAATCAACTTGAAAATGCAATGAAAATATTTGGAAATTATTATAAAAGCCACTCCACTTGCAGGCTTGAAAACAGCAGACAGTAAAACAATGATAGAGAGTTAAGCATAGTTTGATAGGGTAACCTCATCCAGCAGAAAACTAGCTAGGAAAAAATCCACTGCACAAAGCTGAAGAAGACAAAGCGGAAGAATGTTTTACACTTATTGCATTTTCTCAGTCCCAAATTCACTCTTTTCAGTGTACCAATAAAGTCTCACCTTATCTACACACATTTACTATAAAACGTGTTGTATATGCTGATGTTTATGAGTATAATGTAAAGTGTTCAAAAAGCTCCACAAAGAGGTTATTTTAGTTCTGCTTGCTTTGTACTACCCCAAGTAATAAAAATATTATTGCATCTATAATCCTACATGCGATGGTAGCATGGTGATATTTTTAAAAAATGTATTTGTATTCAGGATTCTTTTATGTCCCATATGCCTCTAAACAATAAACTAATAAATGCTTTGCTCAAGCTCAAACCCGATTGGTTCTAGGACAAAAAAATGAGATGTGCTGGCTCATATTTCCAAAAGTCAAAATTAGGTTTTATGCAGGCATCTTCTTTGTTTTGAAGTCTGATATACTAACTACACTGAGCAGAAAAAAAAGTTTGCAATGGGCATGTGTCAAAAGATGAAGGCTCTTTGAACAGTTAATTAGTGCCTGTAACTTGCAGTATCTATATTTATTAAGCAAAGTATTTTTAGATATAGGTTTCAAATAGTCTTGATTGTTTCAGGTTTTTTAGAGGAGCATGTATTGGAGCACAGAGCGCAAATCATGAGGAGTAACTGAGGTACCTGGGGTTGTTTAGTCTGGAGAAAAAGAGACTGAGAGGAGACCTTATCACACTCTCCAACTACCTGAAAGGAGGCTATAGCGAGGTGGGGGTTGGTCTCTTTTCCTTCATAGCTAGTGATAGGGCAATGGGAAATGGCCTCAAGTTGTGCCAGGGGAGGTTTAGGTCGGATATTAGGAGGAGTTTTTTTACTGAAAAAGTTGTCAAGCACTGGAACAGGCTGCCCAGGGAGGTGGTTGAGTCACCATTCCTGGAGGTGTTTAAAAGATGAGTAGATGTTGTGCTTAGGGACATAGTCTAGTGGTGGACATATTGGGGCTGAATTGATGGTTGAACTCAATGATCTTAAATGTCTTTCCAACCAAAACCATTCTATGATTCTCTGATTATGTTTTGTCCTATTCTCCCCTTCGACATATTGCCTTGAAAATGTATTACTTTCTTGTTTCTCATCCAAACTTGTGAAGTAAACAACACAGTGAAATCAGTTTTCAATATGATGATACTTAAACTGCAGTCTTGATGATTCAAACTTGCTGTGTAGTGTACTCACAAGCCTGAGATTGTAATGCACAGATTTTTATCTTGCCATTAACTACAACTTCGTTCTGTTTATGCTAATGTAAGCTGGACACAACCCTTAAATAATTATTTTCATTTTTTTGTCTGTGAAATTGAGATGATTCCCACTTACTTTACATGCTTACTTAGAGAATGGAATAATAAAAACTTATCACTGCATTTGAAATTCCAAGATTTTAATAAATTTTTCCTATACATTATTTGTCATGTACAAGAGGAGTAGGTCCAGAGTGTAATAGGAACACATAATACTACTCTTTTTTTCCTCATTTTAGCTCTTCTAAAGTTCTTGGGAAGCAAAAATAATCCAAAAAGTAAAGTAAAAACCTATGTAACAGTACATTGAAAGAAAATGGAGTTTAGTTTCACTTAATAAAAAATATGGAATCTCTTCACGATTGCAGTACCTACATAAGCTGGAATCCTTAGTACATTTGGACTTTAGAAGAATGATATACAATACTTGACTCAACACTATTTTTTTTCTAATAAATGTGACTACTTCTTTCTTTCCTTGGTCAGAACAAACCTAAAATGTCTCAAGTGCAAGTCATCAAAGAACAAACATCAAGAGAGAATATGTATAAGAAAGACTGATGACTGAAAGATTCTAGCATGACTGCAAAGAAACATGGGCTTTCTAGGATGTATGAATTCTAGTTTGTTACAGGAAAATTATGTGGGGGTAGTAGATACAGTGTAGTTTGAGCACAGACACCTCCATGTTTAATTTTACTAGTTAGCAGCCTGTGGCTGATGCACCCATATCTCTCTCCATTGTTCTACTGCAGATAAATAAATTAACACTGCAGCAGAGTCATGTACCCTTAACACTAGTTACAGAGTCTGTCATTTTCAGTTCAATGAATATTTAGTTATACATAATACATGAGTAGAATAATGGGAGAGAAAACCTCACAGACATGCATAATAAGAAAATACCCAAGCATGCAAAGTTAGCAAAAGTACTACTGTATACTCCTACACCGTTTTTGCACCATACTAGAGATGAGTGCAGCTAACAGAAGCAGCTACAGGAGGTAGTGACTGCTGGCAAGCTCTAGCAGCAGATGGGACTGTTAAGGTCTGTGTACTCAGCAATGGTAGTAACATCCTGAAGAGCATGGTCCCCAACACCCCTTGGAGAAGTAGCTGCCCCCACTACCTCAGATGCCCAGCATGCCAGAGACCTTAGCTCAGCTGAGCTCCCAAGAAAGGATGCAGCTCTCCAGGTTTAGACTACAGTAAGTGCATGGGGATATAACAGGAGTGAAGCCAGCAACAGGCCACTAAGATGATTGAGATGTTGGAGTATCTGATATACAAGGCGAGGCTGGGACATTTGGGACTATTCAGCCTGGAGCAGAACAGGGGGAATTTTATCAGTTTCAGGGTGGTTAAACACTAGAACAGGTTGCTCAGAAGCATTGTTCAGTCTCCAAGGATGGACATAGTCCTGGATAATGTTCTCTGGCTGACCCTGCTCTGAGCAAGAGGTTGGAACAAGCGATCTCCAGAAGTAACTTCCTGCATCAGCTACTCTGTGATTTTAAGAGTCTCACAGAGTTTTGATTGCATCAAATTTTGGTCAGTTCTACTATCCATGAAACTCCTGTTACTATTAGTCATAGTGATTACTTGTGTCATGAAGGTATGAAATTATTAAATTCATTATGAAATAATGAGAAAGCTATGTGACAGCCAGACAGAGTGGTGCTTTCATGGAATGATATGAAAATTCTTTATGACATGAAGATGGGATAAGTGTTGGCCCTGAATTTATTTCAGTAAGCATCCATACTGTCTGTTTGGGCTAGGTCCTGGAGCAAATGACCTGTTAACTTTGCCCAGGTTTCCTCTGGGAGACAGGTAATTTGTTGTAGAAGCAAGCCCTGTAATCAGTAAATGTGAATGGAGCACAGAAAATGTAGGGGACAAAAAACCTTTACAGAAATATGGAGCAAGGCAAACCCTTACAGAAACATGGAGCAAGGAAAACTGAGGGTAGTCGTACTCTCTCACAGAAAATAGTTTGCTGAAATGGATGTACAGAAACAACTAAGTCACTCACAGTTCACATGATCTAAAAAGGTATACATGTGCCAGTGTGATTTCAGACAGTTCAAGCTACAATGGGACAGATTTGAGGAATGAAGCTCTATCTATCACTTGTAGCATAACTAAATTGCTGTAAATACCAGCAGCTACTCTTTTGGGACTGACATATTAGAAACAAAGCACAGCAACCTAATCCCATGCCAGGAAGGAAGCATCCTTGCTGTACGAGATATTCTGGTTAACACCAGGGTACTCTTCACACAGTAAGCTCTAGAATACAGATTTCTTGGCAAGAAGTGAACAGTGATCAGTTATAGGCACAGAAGCAGAACAGATCATAGCTCATCTTGTGACTTTGGGGGAAGAGGGTTACCTAAGATGTCAAGTAGGCAAACAGTTCAAGACAGTGAAAGAAAGAAGGAATGTGTAAAAACAAAAAAGGTGTTGTTACTATTATTTTAACAGTCATGAATCCAAATCTTACACTATTTTAATATAGTCAAATATATAACTTTCAATATGCTGGAGCACTTCCCCTATGGGGACAGGCTGAGAGAGTTGGGGTTATTCAGCCTGGAGAAGAGAAGGCTGTGGGGAGACTTTATAGAGGCCTTCACCTTCACTAAGTAATTTGGCCAATAAAAATGAAAATAGGTTTTCACAAGACTAGCACAAGATACGTGTATTAACATCTATCATTACTGGTAGAAATCAATAAGACTACTGGACAGATGATGAGAAAATTTGAACTCAAGTTCAAACAAAACTGGCAAACCTTGCCCCTGAAAGGGAAAAACCTGAAATCTCCTATTTTGATTGTGCCATGAACAGAGCCAGGTTCACAGATATGGAGGAGAGCTTACTCTTGATTCTGGAGATTTACGAAAAGACTCACTATATTGTTAATGTGGTTAGTAGGAGACTATTTACTGTAATGAAACCTTCAATAATACTGGTTCTCTACTAGGAACAGTAGCTATAATTGATAGTCCTTATTTTATTAAACCATCTGTTTTTATATTTAATTTATAATAGATGTTTATAATCTGTTCAGATCTGACTTCCCCTGGCAGGTATTAAGAGCAGTTCCTGAAGTTTAGGTGGCAAAAATATAATCTACATTCATAGAAAATATAATGAAAACTTCAGGAAGAACTTCAAGTTTATAAAAGGACGCGTCTATCTCAGATAGTAATAAAGTTGCCACAAAAATCAATCTTAATTAACGCCATGCTACTTTGCTCACTAAATTCCTGAATATTTTAGTTAATTCCTATGCATAGTAAATTACCTAAACACTTCACAGCAGATTGTGAGTGATTAAGAGGGCAGCACTGAGACAACCATAGAATAGTCTCAGTACTTTTTTGTTAATATTTTGTCAAATACATCATCCTTATCTTTACCATTTTCTCTTATCTTTTCCACACTATGTGTATAGTTCATTACTTTTACTATTTGTATCACACACTGTTATTTAGTCTTTGAAATTTTTGCTATATGCAATTAGATAATCATCACGTTGTTTCAGACTTGTCCGGTTTTTCCTTCTGAAATTCTCGTATCACAGTTTCATTAACAGTGTAATTAATTAACATGTCAACATGTTGGCCCTTATGCATTATTTATCATTTGGCAAGCTCTGATCCATCATAATGGCCTAGTGAGATCTTTCAAACCATCTCATTTGATCAGCTTAATCAATTTTCTTCTGTAGATTAATGTTGGTATGTTAGCGAAAAACATTCAATTGAAAAGTATATCAAGTTCTATTCCAAATTCTCTGTTACTATAAATTTGCATATAGACTGATATATGTATGCATGTATATGTGTCTAAGTATCTGCATATTCTCAGCAGAAATCAAATAGCACTTTTGAAAATTTAGCAGTACTGACTTGGGAGGAAAAAGAGAAATATCTGTCCTATTTTCACACCAAATTCTCCCTTTGTCTAACATGTTAGCATTACTTTCTGGAGTGTTATTATGGCGTACTACCCTACTCTGTCATATTTTGACTATTTTGTGTGATGCTTATGTACCATAATAGAGTACACACATATATATCATTGACACAGCTGGTGTTGGTAATATGAAGATTCAGTGCTGCTAGTGTACAACAAACAGCATATTGACATTGCTATGTTGTTAGTCTTAATAAAAAAGGTTAAAAAGACAATTGCTTAAAGTATTTCCATAACAATATGCAGTTACCAGTTGTATGAGTCTCCTCCATATAAACTGAAACCAGAAAGTCCTCTTAAAAGAGGTATCTGAGATATCCTTATAGAATTATTTTTTCCTCCTTATCTTTGGGACTTTAGCTCTTGACCTCCTTGTAGGGTCAGTAGTTTGCAGAGAGTTCCATCTATTGTTTCCAGTATTTGATGTGACATGTCTAAAACCTACAGAATTATGTAGCCTGCAGTGAAGACATGCATTTGATATGTGAGAGCTTATTAGGATCTCTACAATCCAAATTTGCACATCACTGAGGCTTTAAACTTGCTAAGCATTCATTCTGAACAGAGTTCATCCTGATCTTCTCAAAGTCAGGATAAAAGGAATTAATTAACAAATTGCATTATTCAAGGGAAAATAACTTCTGTGAAATAGCATAACAACATATACAGCAATAGAAATAAACTTCTATTTTCCCATGCAAATGCTGTATATATATAGTGCTACTTAGGTAGAGGTACAGTAAATGGGTACTTATATGTATTTAGTATTATAAAAAACAGGACTTTTCATTAGTATGAAAATATTAAAAATAGCTATCTCCTTGAAAGAACACCTACAGCAGTTTTCTGGCAAGTTTTGCAGTGTTCCCAGAAAAAAACCAAAAACAAACAAACAAAACCCCCCAAAACCCAAACCAAACAAAAACAAACAAACAAAAAAACCACAAAAAAACCCCCACCAAAACTTGCTTCCATTACATCCCCTACAGTATCCTTGTGCATGTCTGTGTCATTGAACATGGTAGCTATCTTATGCACAAATTGTTCTAGACACACACCTGATGGTGTTGGCAATACACAAAGAAAGATGACCAGCAAATGTCTCCAGAGAACTAGAAAGATATCGTTCTAAACTCTGTGAACAATGCAAGATTCTTATAATTATGAGAGCAAAAATGAAGAGTAAAATTAACTACCTAGAGTGAGCCAGATGTATATGAGTAAAACCAATGATTTTTTTTTTTTTCAGAAGATAAGAGCCAGAGAAAATTCCTTTCTTTGTACTCAAGTGGAGAACACAAAATTCTGGGGCAATCCTCTGGATGTTTATATGCATAATTCGAGAAGAGGAGGGCTTGCAGCCAGGGCTTAAGCTACTTTTGAAAAACATACAGTACACCTAATGGTAGATGTTTAATGACTTGAAGAACTAGGTGATCCTTGTCTAGAATACTTTGTGAACTATTATTGTCCATTTAGATTCAAAAGTCCTGTCAAGAGTTCTTTTAAGACATGAGCTATGCAAAGAGACAGAGAAAAGAGGAAAGTTAAAAGCTCAGTAAAGTCCCCTTGAACCATATTTGAAACAGAACTAAGGATACATTCTGCAAATGTACTGGAGATAAGCACTCAGATCAGCAGATACCAATTAGTGAACAAAAGGAGCAATTGTGTCTGATCTTTGCCCAAGATTTCTGCTTGCCCTTGCACTCCCTTTTATGCCCATGCAATAGTTTTCACTAATTATTCAATCAATTGCTAATGCCCATTAACAACTCTTCCGACTTCTGGTATAACAATGAAGGTATTACACCAAGCTCATTTTTGTGGCAAAAATTTACATGGGGAGAGAACGGCAAGCGCTTAGCACAATCTCATAACAGGAGCAAGCTAAGGTCACGTTACTGACACTCCCTTTAAAATGCGCAATAGAAGAGTTTGAATTACAGTATTCTAAATTACCTTAATTCTACAGTTACCCAGCTTCAAAGTGCTTGATCTCCCTGCTTAGTCATATGCACACTTGTGCATATATATACATGTAAGAATCAGAATGTTTCAGAAGATATTAAAACATACTAATTGGCCCATAATCATTTCACTTTCTTCACATTTGAAATAATTAGAGATTTCATGTTCTGATCACTGTGAGGTGCTAATGACTTTTTAAAAAAAACAGTTGTAACCAACAGAGTTAATAATAAGGTACTCTCTGGTTTTATAAAATTAAGGTAAGATATTGAATAAACCTATATATTTAATAACATATTCCCCTCTAAGCTTGAGGAATCAGACAAAACAGAATATTCAGGTAAGGAGAGGAAAAAGACAGGTGAATAAAAGTATAACTAGATACTTGCAGAGAGTATTATGGGTTTACTGCATGGCTGCATATATCAATCTCTCCAACAAAATTTTTCCTTTGCATGCTGGATTAAGAATTCCAGGTTTAGTTTTGGTTTATTTAGTTTTTTGTTTGTTTGTTTGTTTTTTTACTGTAAATTCTTTATAGCTTAATAAAATTAAGCTATAAGCTTAATTAATATTCTTCACCCTGTTGCTTCTAACATGAGATTTTAAACTCCTTTTTCTGTGTAAAGCTTCTAGCAATCTTCTGTTCACTGTAAGTTAGTGGATAAAAGCATCTAAGCATCATTATTCCATGGAGCAAAGAACTGTTAATTCATCACACATCAAACCAAATAAATTACAAAATTCATCATGAACCCCTCAAAAATATCTGTTTCACACAGATTTTTGGTAGCTGGATGCAATTTACGCTAAATGGCCTTAAAAAGGAGGTTTGAAAAGCCTCAGGATATTTAAGTGCCACTGACTCCTAATGAATATGAACACAGGTAACTAACATCACTATATTTTCAGATTACCTGGCATAATTTCTGGAAAGACAAGGAATTAAATGACTTACTCAAGAGTCTAAGGTACCCATGCAGGTTTAAGTTGAGCTTAACCCACTATATCATTTCTTTCTATACTTCCATAATTTTCTTCTTATATTAGCTTTATCAGACTCTTGCTAACCCCTAATGTTTGATAGATTTTGAAAAGTCTGAAAATATATTCCCTTTCCAAATTTCATATGTTGCATCAAAGCTTTATTCTGCATAGTTTCTCCTCTCTTGTACTAACGAGTACTCTCTACTTTTCCTAATCACAGTTACTATCCTAGACCTAATGTTCAGTATATATTACAGACTCTTTGAACTAGAGAGAAACAGTCTTTTAAGTGTTAAGGTGACCTGCAGTAGCAGTAGTGCAATATCTGCTGATATTCTAGGATATAAGAGGTGGAAGGCATGTAGGGAGAAGCAGTTAAATGCCCTGCAGTCACTGAGAGTTCATATCTGCCAGCTCAGCTATCACTGCACAGAATCAACCCTTCTGTAACAGAAAAATAAGGAACTAGTCTCCTTGCAGCCATACATTCACAACTGCTATCTTAATAGCATGCTACAAACATCAGTATCTGAGAAACATTTTCAGTAAAGTAACAACATGTAATAACTGGAAATAATGTTTCATGTATATATTTAGTTTCATAATACAGTATTTTTAAATACTCGTGAATTTTTAAAAATTCACTACACCAGTCAAGTGGAAGATTTTCAAAATGGTACCTAAATCAGCACTTCAAATCTAGGAAGTATCTATTATAATTTAAATTAAAAAAATAAAATCTCTCTGTATTCTATTTCCTACCTACCTGAATGTGCAGTAAAGCATAAAGAGTTAATATTAGCTACCATTTTTTTTCTTTTATAACGGTATTTATCTGAGTCATTCAAGGTATTATTATTAGTCATTGAATAGCAATACAGAAATGTGTAATTAATAAAAAATAAGTACAGTAATTAAATCTTGCATATCTTATCTGGCATATTTATACCTTTTCTAGTTTTTAAATAGCAGTCAGTGTGACAATTAAAGGATAGGAGAGGTTTTTACAAAAACATAATATTTAATATTAGCCTAAAAAACTCCCTCATTTTTCCAATTAGACCAATAATAAATCTTCCCTATAAATCCTACATAATTATTTTGATACACATTTACAGAAAATGAAAACATTCATCTCTGGCAATACTTTTGACAAGGAAAATACATAATGTTCATTTTATGTAAGTATGTGAATAGTTTAATATTCAGTACTGGTATTTACTTATTAACTGTTGTCTTTATCTGTTGCTTGCAATACAGAAATTTGGTTATCTACATGTAATGATTGTGAGCACACAGTAAAAAAGGTGTAATGAATCAGTCTCTCAGTGCTTCAATATTAAAAAAAAAACCATAACCAAAACCACAAAAAAAATCCATTAAGTATTTTTTAATGGGGAAATTCATATTGCAGGTTGTGTTTTATTTCTGAAGAACATGCATTTAAATAGTGTGCAAGATGAAATGAGCCTAAAAATTTTATTTTCCAGTAGGCAGGAAAGATTGCATAACACAGCTTCTCTCTGTATCTCATTTGTGCTGGTGAGCACAACACTGGCCCCACCACTCCAGATGTCTCTCACCAGTTCTCAGCAGAGGGGAAGATTTGTGTCCCTCAATCTGCTGGCAACAGTTCTCCTAATGCAGCCCAGAATACTCTTCCTATCAGATAATGTTGACTATTACCTAGAAAGAATCATGGAAGATTATAAATTATTTATAAATAAAGGTTGGCATATGGGAAAAATACAGGAAACTTAATAAACATCTTACACAAATTGTTTTTATGTCCTTTTCAATCTAGGCATAATATTGAATAAATATTAATGACTGCAATGATTTTTGACACTGCAGCTCAGAGAATGAAGGTATTTTTGAAATAGTGGACAAACATACTTTTTTACAAATGTGAGAAAATCCACTAAGAAGCTGAGAAATTGAAAAAGGTTTAAGAAACTGATGTAAAACTTGCATCTACATATTGGTCTACCTCCACAGAAACACCAGTTTGCAAGGAAGATATTAGCGTATCACAGTAATTGTCTGCATGTATTACAAAAAATCCTGATTTTCTGAACATCAATTCACCAAAACAGCTTTCCTTTTTCTGCTTCTTCCATCAATTTCTGTGCTGTTTCTTTTAATTTAGTTTCCATAAACATTCAAACATAGTTACAGTGCTAAGACCGCTGTCAGGACAGACTTGAAATGTGGACTTACCCAGTCACAGAAGTCAATAAAGCTCTCACAGGTTATGAGACTTGCCTTTGTCACCCATCCTCAGTGCAATCCTTCCCACTGCTGTGCCTTGGCTTCCCAATCATTATCATACATGTTTTGTCTGGAGACTACAGAAACTAAGAGTAGGTTCTGTGTTACAAAGTGAACAACTGAGGAGAACTCTGAGCTAGTGCCAAACAAAGTACTAATGGCAATAAGTACAGCAGAGTCGTGTCAGTGTGGAGATAATTATCTCTGCTGGGACATCAAGCTAATCAGCATAACTGTCAGGCTGTGCTATTGCAGTTGTACAGCTTTTGCAAATTAAGCTACTGTGTCTGTCCAGATCCACTCTTGCTTGGACCTCTGTGTGAGGACTATAGAGTGTCATGCTGAGCTGCAAAGGCATGCCTTGGAGTTCCTTAAGAGTTCAGAAATGTTTTGAGAACATCAGAAGGAAGATACTTTACTGCCACAGTGGTTTATTACAACTTGGTTTTGTACTGAAGAAGGAGTTTTTCACAGCATATTCTTGCCGTTTCAATCAGCTTAGATTATATCTTTAGTAACAAAAGGCCTGGGCTTCTCTTTCTGACGCAGCATGCCCTGACTGAGCTTTAGAAATCAGCTTTTCCATATTTTTAAAAAGAAAATATCTTTCAATTCCACCTATCTATCTATATGTCTCAGCTTAAAAATACTAGGCTGAAATGTCAATAGAACAAATTACTTTAAATTTGGCAAAAATTGCTCTACTGATTTCAGCTTTATTAGTCTCTGCTAAAGGCTCAATTCTATGAAGCCAGGTAAATGGCTGGGCAGTGGTAGCCAGAATCAGAGGAAATTCTCTGTGCCCTTCAGACCTTTGAGACTAATGTTTTGATGAAGAATTCACTGTCACGAAATATATGCAAAAATATGCCAGACATATATCCCCATATGCAAAATGATACACTAAACACTATTAAGCTCTGGGTTAATAGTCCTGTCCTTGAAACGGATAATTATCACATGTCAGCTACTTGAAGTTTCTTTGACTCTGGCTTTGTTTTTCATTGCAAGTATACACCTGGGCCAGCTGTCCTCCCTGTTAGTGCTAATTACTGAAATTCTGCTGCTTAGCTGCAATCTTTAAGTAATCCATAAGCTAGATTTCAGTCTCTTTTCCATATGTTCTTTCCTATCAGCTGATATAATAATAATCATCCAATGAGGTTAATTTATTTGTAAGTAAAATACTCAATCTGAGTTACTGTTTTCATTTGTATCTAAACCATGTGACTTGGAGGATCTATTATGGCAACAACACAAAGTCATAATATCGATTTATTTTCACAGAGAGCTTATTTCAAAATGTAGTATGCACTAGGTTTGTTATTTGTAACGACTACTGTCATTTGTGACATAATGAAAGTAACTCCAGAAGATGAGGCAGACATTGTGTGATTGCTAGTGAATTATGTCAATATACCAAGAAAATAAATGCTATCTGGCTTCATGTTACATGAACTGAGGTTCTGATTTTTCACTCTTACCAGTTTAGATCTCTTATACTTTTTATCTCTTGTATGCTTTAGGTAGTCACAACATTTACAGGTAATATTAAAAAAAAAGTGTATGTAAGCGGTTAACAGACAGTATGGGATTTTCTGAAGTTATTTTCCCAAGTAATTTTAAAACAACAACTCTATGGACAACATGGCAGTCATATTTTTATCCCACTTGGTCTAATAATTAAAAATATTTCAGATACATGCCAGACCACTAGACATGAACTCAGAAGGACAAGAAACGTATTTACATCAGAAAGTCTTTTGAAAGGTCCTTTTATGTTAAGCGCGAACTATTTCTGTGTATCATCACATTCACTGCTATCATGCATTAGCCTTTTAGCAGCAATCATATAACTCTGAGAAACTTCAGCCTTACAGTCACACAGCTTCTTCTGTTTCTATCATGCTTTCTTGTGGTACCCAATGTTTGTTACACAAAACCATGACATGAGTTTTACCATTTCTCATAATCTACCACATACTTCACCATCTTAATCGCAACAATGTGTTGCTTACAAATGGAGACAGCTCATCTAAACTAAACCAACTGTTAGGAGCTCATTCATTCTGTTTGTTTTGTTTACTGTAAATGAGTAGGACTTTTAAAAGATCTTAGCTTGACTTCCCTTCTTTTTTATTTATTTCCTAATGAACACTGAACTGGAGGCTCAGTACTTTGATATGTAAAGAGAAGCTCTTTCTACCTAAATTTAATGGAACAAGTAGGAGCTATAAGAATTGCATGTTAGTGCTTAATTGCCTGCCTCATTAATTGCCCAAATGTTTATTTTCTGTATTTCTCACTAACTGCATAATTGCTAAATTGCTGTATGACTTATACTTTGCTCATCCACTGCTCTTTCATTGGAACCTGTACACTTGTGAATTTTTTGTTGCCCTCATCGATCTTCTCACATCAAGAGAAATCATTAATTTTCCTATTTTGCTATTCCTTTTGTTTTTCTCCAAACACTGCTTCCACTTCTCTTATCCTTTTTCTCTATTACTATTTCCATAATAATAATTGGATTCAGTTATGATTCCTTCTACACAGTTTTTTCTTTCCCCTACATTTTACTCTCCTCTGTGTTGACCAATAGGCCTGGAATAACCTGGAATAAAAAGGTTATATTAGGCTGATTTTAAAATGTCTTTAAGAGTCCTTAACAAGACTCAAGTAAGCTAATGTGAATTGCATAATTTATAACAAAATTAGGGTAAAGGATCTTTAAGGCTCAAGCTAAAGTCATGGTTAGCATGAAGAGAAGCTGGGAGATTCTAGATCTTAGGTCAGTAGCAGCCCATTCAAGCTATGCTATAGCTTTTTCTGTTCTTCTTAGCTCCAGAGGTCAATGTACAGACAGAAATAGCCAAGTACTGGATTTTACAGGTGTAGGCAACACGCTGTATTTTCTATCTCCATGACAAATACTGCCAATTTCCAACAGACAACAAAATAAAATAAAATACTTCTATCATGTTCTAGCAGGCAAGCAGGCAGTCTCTAAAATGTGTTATACATGCAAAATTTTCAATACAGTGTCAGAAAACCTGCCATGAAACAGTTAAACTGACATCCTAGGATCAGAAACAGTTTGAGCAAGCACTGAATCCCATACAGATTAAGTCTCACAGTTCAATACACCTGGTACTACTTCTCTTGTTGTAGATGTTATGCATATTACTAACTTCATCACATCTTTTCTTTGTACAGGGAGGTAGACAAACACTACTCAATATAACATAAAGTCTGCTTCAGTCCTGTTATTTTTTTTCTATTAAAGTCTTTTTAGAGAAATTATTGCATTTCTAAAGTCCAAAATACATCACCAACAGAAGATTGAAAAAGTGCTAGCAAATTACATAGGTGTAATATAGCCACTTCAAATTTTTTGTTAACAAAATCCCATTAGCTATTAACCAAATAGCCCCTTAACTATCCCCTAATCTCTTATTACATGAATAGATGTCTGACAGCCAACATAGCTGGTTTATGAAAGCTCTGTATTCCCATAATTCCATGCTGAATCTCATCAGTGCCAAATACTTGTTTACTGTCTTGAGCAAACAAACATTCTAAATTTTCCTTCTTTGGGATGTGCATGCCAGTTGCAGACATGGTTTTAAAAAAGAAGTGTAAAACTTTTATTGTCCACACATACCTACCCCACTAACTGCAAGGGAAATTAGCTTATCTCCAGAAAATATTAATTTTGTTCCTGTCTGTCTACCTAAACTTGTTGAATGAATTGATGGAGACTGACCTTGCTGAGAATTACAATATACCGCTAGGAAGTTTCTTTGCAGAGAGTAGACATTTTATCGGTCTGACAATACTACTGAAATCAAAACCACAAACAATTTTGGTCTGTAACAAATTGAATTTTGTGCAGACCTAAAATAGTTCTGGTTGAAAAGTCTGCACAGTTTTTACCACTTACAATAATAAAATGCAGCAGTACTTGTACATCGTGGATGCTCATGTCATAGAAAGAAGAAATTATCTGCATCTTAACCACCAGGTAGTAGTCCAAGAGGAAGGTTTTTGTCCCTATGCTTTATAAATAATTTTAGTATTTGTTTCAGAAAGAATTATGTGAATGCTATGCCTTGTGGCTGCAGGTACACTCTCCCATTGCATTCCCTCCAATGCCACAGAGTCAAAAATTCACACCATGCTAAACTGTGCTAGATATTCCTAACATACCTGGCATGGAGGGAGTACCCACAGGTATGAAGACACTCTCCAATTAATTTTCTGGCTGTCAGACCCTAAAGGGTGGTGTGGTCTGCCTGTCACACCTCTGTTCCTTCACATCACAGCTCACAGCCTCATCCTTTTTGGCATAGTGCACTTCTGTGGAAATGACACATCACAGGCAGGACATGCAGCCCACCCATGAACTGTCCTGTCTCAGCTGTCACATCCATTGGGCATCTGATGGGGCCTGCTTCCCTACTGCAGAGGAAAACTGTTAAACACTATTTCAGTGTTGCCCACAGCGCACACAGGACTGCCACCCATGAGTGGCCATTTTGAACCCATCATACCATGTGATCTCTGAGCAACCTCAGATTAGCTTCCTGTTTCCTCCTGCCACGTGCAAAGCGGAGACTGAGAGGTCCCCACATCTGCCCCACCCAATGGGATGTCCATGCAGCACCTCTGAGGAAGCCTCTGGGCTTTGCATGATGCTGTAAGACAGAGGCAACCCTGCATGCACATGTGGGAAACCAGGACAAAATTGCTATCCAGGAGAACATATGTATGAGGCCAGTAAGGAAAAAGGAACCCCCAGAATGACTACATGAACCAGAAGATACACCCAATGTGCCCATGAAGCAGAAACCATTTTGAGGAAAGCCTCATGCAGTGTGGAAGGGAGATGGGGGTTGCACAGCTGCCTCTGAGGCTGTGGTACAGGCAGGTGCCATTCATCTTTCCTTTTCCTCAGGTTCATGCTGTTCCACTGAAAGTTTGAAAAATCTCCAGTGACTGACTGAGGAGGGAGAGGACCAATGTGTGCCCAGTGATGTCTTCAGAACTAAGTCTTGTCCCAGCCCCACAGCCGTTTTTATAGCCAGTGCCAGCCGTTCCACAGACTCCCACTGTGACATGGCTATTACTGACCTGATGTGGCCACCACATCACTAGTTTTCAGTGCCAGGAGCCTGACATATGTCCCAGCCCATGGCTTCCTAGGGAAGCAGGGCTGTGGCTCATACTGCTTGCTTGAATACATGCGGATGGATAAACCTCACAACCTAGGCCCAAGGGGAGGCATTGATGTGTAGCACCAGCGATTTCTCCCATCTGTGCAAGGACACCTCTTGCCTGGGGATGGCCATCACCTCCCTTTGCCCTCCTCCTTGCTGACTTTCTTCTAGGCTGCAAGGGCACAAGATATGCACAAAGGTCATGCAGAGTAATTTCAACCGTATTTTATGTTCACATGAACCACAATATCTGGAACTGGATGTCATGCCAGAACAGCTATGGCAGACAACAGCCCAAACCAATACATGAAGAGACTGGATTCTCAAGATTTAACTTGTCTTTCAAGGTTTACATTTTTAAACTTTCATCAGCAGACTTTCAAAGTTGTTCTAGTAGTTCTGAAACAACTTTTAAAACAAACTTAATTGTCTGAACATAAAGTAGTTGAACATTTTCTTTTTTTCTATTATGACATTTTTTTCTAGAGCCATTACTAACAAAATGTGATTAACAATACAAACTTCTTAGTTATTTTGAATTGCATATCAATGCTTAACATTGTAAGAAACATAGTGATGGAATCATACAGAAAATATATTTCTTCTTACAAAGATGAACTTACTCAAAATTTCTTCCTAATTCTTGCACACCTCAGCTTTTCTTCAGCCATCCTGACTTTCTCAGAGATTTTTGGAACTGAATTTCATATTAACTGTGTGTCATTGGTCACTTCATTGCTAATCTCAGGAGAGAATCAGCTGCTGCTCCTTACTAGAAATGCTGCATAGCAGAACCTGGATGCAGTTCTGTACCTGATGTCAGCTGCCATCTCCATTATAACCAGTAAAGTTCAGATTAGCCAGGGAGCTAGTCCTTGATAAATGTGCAGCAGGACAGTCAGTGAGAGCATGATGACAATGCATGAAAAAAGTGCACCTGTCCTATCAATGGCATGTGCCTCTTCTGCTCATTTCAAATTTTTTTCTAGGTTGTCTTGGATAAAATGTATAGTGTGAGGTGAATAATAGTGAATGAGAAAGTGAAAAGGCACATCATAAAGCTCACCAGAATCCAATAAAATAGAGGGATCACATATGAAGATTGCATTAGGTTAGAACTTAAAGACAAAAATTACTACATAGGAGGAAGTGAACTGTAATCTTCATTTATAATCCTAGGCCAGGAAATTGCAAAATTTACAGCAATATATTGCTGAAATACACAAGAACCTTGGAAGACTTTTGAAAAGAAAACATGAATAATAAAAGGCAGATGTTTTGCCAGTAGGTACCAAACTGTCTACAATATGTAAGAAAAGAAGCCCAGGAATCTTCTAAGACTTTGCAAAGTTGTAATAACAATGTTTATATTGATATGAATGGAGAATGGCTAAAAAAATGGCATGTGTTGCTGCACTTGCAGCAGCAGATCATCACCATCATAGGACATGTTTACCTGCAAATTCTCAGGAAAATCAGGTCTAAAATAAAGACAGTGATTAAATCCTGGCAATTCAAATGTGAGACAGGATAGAGAGATTAACCACTGCCATCCCTGACTGGTACCAGTGAGACACATTTAAAACAACCACACTCCTAAGCAGAACTCAGGAATTGTGAGGAGGGGGTCAAAAACTGATACCCCCTTGACCTCCATGTTATTGCAGCAACACTGTACAGACTGTCTGGATAAGAGTGTCTTTGGGCTCAAGTGCTAGGCAGACAGCTTATACATACTGGAGTGCTGGTCTTATCCAGGCAGACTGTACAGTGTTGCTGTCAATCTTTCCTTCCTGCTACTGCAACATTATCTTTCACTGGGCAGTCATTATGTTTTCAAGAGATTCTGAAAAGTATATAGACTGCAATAAGCAGTAGTTGTATATATGTATGATATGTAAATTGTAATAAGAAATTTAGCATTTATTTATGCAATTACAACTTGCAAGATTAAATGATCCATCTATTGAACTAAAAGGCCCATCTCTAGTGCTAAAGCACAAAAGTTTATATATTTGTATATATATATTTATAGGACTGGACTGATCCCATCCTACCAGGCAGTTCTAAACTAGTCCAGACAAGTTATAACTGCTCCAGCACAGAACTGAATCCCTCATGGTATCTTTCCATATCATAATGTAGACAATTAAAATTAGATGTTTAAATGTAGCAAAGCAATTAAAAAGCATAAATATGATGCCTAGATGACCTAGAATAGCCAAGATATCTGCTTAGAGCAGAGCATATGTGAGAAAGGATCTATGGGAGATCTGTGAAATGTCATCTTGAGATGTCAGAACACCTTAGGTTATCTAAAATGCTGTTATTCACATAGCTTTAAGCAATTAAATTGTTCTGTACAGAAAGCATTCAGCTACCGAAAGACAAATAATTGATGTCATTTGAGAGTTTGTGGGTTATTTGAGACATCCAGGCAGAGCAGCCCAATACAACAGAACATTTATGTCCAGACTGCTGTTGTTGAGTGGGATTCCTAACGATACTTGAAGTGATACGGTAGAGCTTATTTTCAGATACCTGAATCCTGCTCTGTGCATCTGGTTGTGTACTGTGTCTGTAGACAGAGACAAGGCAGTTCTGGGCAACGCAACTGGAATTAAAGTTTATTTTTTTTTTTACAATTTGAGATGCTCTTGCATATCCTGGTATCTGACTGATCCAAAAGGACAAGCATTTTTCTATGTGCTATGTCTTATCTGCTAGTTGCTGGTGCTGTGACTTTTTGTCTATCCCAGTGCATTTGAGCAGGCATCAGGAGCCACAGACAGGTTTCCTAGGGAAGCTGTGGGCTGGGTTCCGCATCAGCTCCTGCCTAGTTTGTAGTCTGGTCCCTATCATGTGGGTTGGTACCCTCAGGTAGGGATGCATGCTGTAAATGCCAAGGGCTGGGAAATGGGAAGGTCCTATATTGCTGTCGTTAGGTCCAGCCCAAGATAGCAATTACCCCATCTCAGCATTCCCTGCTGCACTGCGTGAGTTGCAGCAGCAGCAATGGCTGTTCAGAGATGTCTCCCCAGTCCTGCACCCACATTCTTCTGCCTAGGAGGTAGCAGAGGCTGCCTTGGCCAGACACATTATCTTTTAATATATAACAATGTTATCCACTACTGGCTAATCAGCAAGATTGAATACACAAAGGCACAGGTAAAGGAAAACAAAGCACAAGAAACATTTCTGATGACACTGCAGACCCAGATCCACCCTTCCATTGGTTCATGTCTGCATGTCTTCATTCTACAAAGGAGCCAGATAATAATAATAAAATAATATTATCAATACTGTGACTAAATCAGAAACACTGTCTCTGGAATATTGTTTCATTTGCAGTCTCTACCAGATTCACAGATTCTGGAAGCAACACATCTCTTGACCTGTGAGATAGCCATGGCTCACACTACTACTTCTTCTTTCCCCATTGCTTCTCCTTTGCCCAACTGCAAAGGGGAAAATATCAACATTTTCTGCATGTGTGTGTAGTAGCAGATGCACACTGGCAAGCTTTCATGATTCTGAGCCTACTAGATCCTTGCCATTACAAAATGTTTGGCACTTCTGTCCAAGAGCTGCTGGTGGCAGTCTTGGGAAAAAAAAAACGGGCAGCTTCAGCTTCATGACTGCCATGAAGAGAGAGACAGCTGCTTCTTCTGTCATGAAGAAGTTGCTAACCCCACAGGTGCTTTGGAGAATCTAAAAGCCACAGCTCAGGTCCTGCTGAGACCTCACCTCATTTTTTACGAGGCCCTGGTGGAGACTTTTGAGTATTTTGAGGTCATTCTCGTAGAAGTTCATCTTCAGATGAGTCAGAAGCAAGCATGAGTTAGATGTCAGAAGGCAATCAGCTCCAGAACAGGGATAAAGAGCAATAAAGCAATACATAGTCTTGTCAAGGCCAGGGCCTAGGCTTTTGGTCCATGGAAATTTATCAGGAAAACTCTGTGCCAAAGCATACAACTATATTAACAAACTTTGAATTTAGGTTCTGTCTGAGAGATGTTAACAGTTAATAGAGAATGCATATAGGTTTAATATAAAAACTGCTATTTCATGAGTCTTGAGAATATCTGTAATGTAGGAAGATTTGAAGATTTTTTGGCTTCCCATGCCAAAGACAGTGTAAACCAAAATATTTTGCTGAACCAGTATTTTCTCTTATAAACTGGTTTTTATTAATATTTTGTAGTAATATACTTATTTCTTTAAAATGTCTTAAATTGCCATATTGTCCATAATTTAGAAGGTGGATCATGGGGAGACACATGACTTCAGACACATCCAGTGCCTACATGCTCCTATTTGAATCTTGTTAGTTGACCTCGGGTTAACATGAAGAGATGAGGCTAATTTACTCCCCAAAGCATTACCTCCTATGGACTGGAACAGGGTGGTAAAAAAGAATCATAGTAAGTAATGTTTTTACACTTCAGCTTGATAAATTCCTATTGAGATGTAAAAGAGAGAGATTTTGCAAAGTAGACTCTGCTAAGTTTAGGACACCAGATGTCACACTGAAAAATTGCCTGGTTGCTCTGTGGAATTTGTAGGCAATGAAGGGGGAGGCCACTGCACCAAGTGAATGAGGACAGAATTACAGAGAAAATAATCTGCGGGCACTTTATTGAATTATGATGTACATACAGAGTGTGGAAATTGGATTTCCCTAAACCTGCTGTACTTGAATTTGTAACTTTAACTTTCTTTCAGTATATTTGTTGAAAAATATTGCTACAAAATATTAATCAAAGCAGATTTATGATAGAAAATGCTTGTTCAGAAAAACAGTTTTTGACAGATTTCCAGAACAACTATATTCCACTCAGGAAGATTTCTCCAAAGTGAAAAAAGCATTTCAGAAAAAAAGGTATCCAATAGACATTCTAAGAAAGTATTCACATTCCCTTTTTTATTATCATTTTACATTGTCCTTTGACATATTAGTAATGGTACATAATCTGATAGGCAATAGGACAAGAGAAGATATTATAAGTAAATGAAAAAAATAATACACTGTCTAAAATATTGCAGAAATGAATAATTCTTGTCACATGTAGCTTAGTTAAAGGGAAATTCTGACACTGATCCATGATCAACAAGATGGAGAGGTGCCTATCAGGAAAACTTTATGGACAGAGGAGGGAGACGTTGAGCAAGACAGAATTTCATTTTCCTGTATCCCTTTCAGTCAATAAAATAAATTGAGAATGCTTATATTTTTCATAGCACAGAAAACACACCACAGAGTCATTTCTACTTTCTATTCTGCGCAGCTGCATAACTGAAAGTAGGAGACCTGCATATCTACTTGCTTACTATGCATCTTACATACAGGATCTCACAACTTGAGAAGCAAATTTGCTAAGTGGTTTAGTTTCAGATAGTAAAGTACTCACATTCACAATGCTAAGTAGACCTCATAGGAAAACTCAAGAAAAAAAAAAGGAAGTATGATGCAGGAAGTCAAAGTTTGGATCAGCTAACTAGTTAGAATCTTATTTTTGGTGCAGCTTTTGTGTCACTGTAAAGGATTATTTAGGACATTGCTGTTTGTTAGTACACTTCTAAGTAAAATTGCATATATATTTTTAGAAAAAATTCTTTAGTCTGCAAAAGATAACATTTTGTTGGAGAGATAATAGCTTTGGCTTAGTGGGGAAGTGGGTGTTAATTAAAAGGATAAAAATGATTTGATAACATTCACACATAAAGTTTTTAGCAGCAATGTTTATTGACAACATGGGTGTGCAACTAACTTTTTAAGTAGCTGCAGCCAGTCAAATATGCAACTTACAGCCTTTTACTTGTTAAAAAGTGTCATTCACATTTAAAAATACCATAGTGTAATATAAACATAATGATCAAAAAGTCTACAACTGTGATAACAACTATGGAGTGATTGAATTATTTCATACAAATAAAAAACTTGATCTCGCAAATTGTGGCTGAAGATGTAAACAGCTTTAGAGAACCACCTCATACCTTCTAAAAGTTTTCCTGTGGTTCAACACCATCCTTAGAAAGGGGCCACTGCTAAGTAGTAGCAACAATTTATTAGGGTGACTCATCCAGTTCTAGGACAAGTAAGAAATGAACATCAGTCCCATTGGACCTATTCTCACATTAATACTACATGAGTAAACACAGAAATTCAATATTTATCTTGTAGAACAGAGTAAAACGGGACAGAATGTATCTTTTGAGGAATAAGCGAAGTACTTGGATTGGTACAGGAATCAAGACCACTTAACTCAAAGGTATTTAAAAAGGGGAAAAAAATCCTAATAAAGATTTGTTTAGAAAGACTGCAGCATGAGAAAGACCTTAGTTACATTGAGTAAAATATGATTATTATATGGAAAAGTTTACAAACTAGCACACTGTGCAGATACAAGCTCAACATGATTTGCCTCTCTTTCATCAATCTCAAAAAGGCATCCACTGCATCACATCTCTTTTCCATCATTGGAAGGCATTTTTATTTCAAGTCATGGGAAAATGCTAGATAAGATATTAGGATTTTTATCTTCATCCTCACTGAAATTAATTAATATAGGCTTTACTAAATAAATTATTACTGGTGAATTATTTTACTGTTAATATGCATTTTGTTAATTTGTTTTACCTACTCTTCTTTACAAGCGAGTAGTGGTTATTATGTATGAATCAATCTATATTGAATATGCATTTCCAATGCACAAAGTAGATGAAGTAAGTCACTGTGAACAGCACTGGTTTTCAGAGCATTCTTTCATAATGGGTTGCAAAAAGTTACTTTTTTAAAATGGTTTTCTTACTGCTATTTTTATCATCCAACTTTCTGTCTCTTCCCACTTTCCACTTACAAATTCCTTTGGTCTGATAAAGGAAAATTTATTTGGTAACAGCCTTAAGAATGATGATAAGACTTATTTTGTACAAAATTACTTATTTCACCATAATGCTTTTAAATAACATCTTTGATTCTTTTGCGGTTAAAAAGCAAATGTGAATCTGCCTTAGAGTTCATATAGATTTTGTTTTATCAGTATCTTCTGACAGGAAAGAGAAATGCAATCAGATTGTCAGTGGGCTGTATACACTTTGGGATATAATGAATATGATAAATCTTTTACAAAGTAGAAAGTCACTGTAAACTACTTTGCATTATTTTACATTTTAATAGGCTCTCATGGGACACTTGACACTTTTTTCATTCATGTTGTCCCATTCATATTGTGCCTCAGTTTAACTGAAATCTAAACTTCACTCTGTAAACATGTACGGAAAATCATGGTACTGAGTACTTCTGTATGCACAATTAACAATTTTAAAATTAAAAACCCTATATTTCTACTAAAAAGATAGATTGTAAGAATGATATCAACAAAATTATTCACAGTAAATTTAATACATGAACTCACCGTCAAGGCGCACATTTTCAAATCATCTCAGAAAAACCCGAGATGATAGCTGAATGTTCTATGGCTAGAGTCAGTAAAAGTCTTGAGTAATTTCTTGATTTCTAATTAAAACAGGCAGATCTCTGAATTCTACAAAATTCCAAATAAGTCAGAACACACTGTCTTGACAGTTAGCATGCCCAAAACTGAAAGGATTGAAAACTGAGAAGTCTTTCAGGAAAAATGGTTGAAGTTTTATGTTTGGAATAAATCCTTATAAGCAGTGAAGTTTATTGATTTTGACTTTTGGCACATACTCTGCAACAGTTCTGTTTTGCCTTTAATACCCAAACAATTCTGTTGCCATATGCATGATTGTATAAAGCATGTTGGTATGGTGATGACATTTATCAAGAGCTCAAATATTATCTATATTTGAATGGAAATGAATTATTTTAACTTGTAAATTAGTGGCCTAGGAACATCTATTCTTCAGATGAAACACTGTGCAAGAATTATGTCTTACTGCAAAATATGTCAATTAAAATATAATACACAATTATGGTACCTATAATTTTATATTAACCTATAATTTTAACTGCAGTGTTTCATTACACAGTACTTGCAAAACATTATGCATTATTTGGTTTATTTTTGAATCACAAACCGCAAGTCTTTAGAATTAGACAAGTTGGGACAACAATTGAAGTATTAAAACAGAAAGATCCAGATTTAGAATATCAACATTACAGTTTTGACATGAATTCTGATAAAAGAATACTTGAGTATCACAAGTAAAACATTATGATATTTGAATTACATGTGGAAAAATATCAAATCTACCTTTCTTTCCTCTTCAGCAAACCTCCTTTTAGATATAACATTAATGAAGATGTCTTATTTTATTGGTAGATAAAAAAATCATTACATTTTCTCAGAGTTTAATGATATAAGTGCTTAAAAAAACCCCAGTGTATAACTGTATAAAAACCCGGTGTATAAAACCCAGGTGTAGCAAAACTCCTTGATGATGATAAAAGTCCATCATTCTTTAGTTCAGAGTTCCTCACTTTTTTCACACCCCTCCCCTACCACCAGTACCCCTCCTCCCCCCAAAAAAACCAACCACATGTTTTTACCTTTTCACAAGTGACATTAACAGATCAGTCTTTTAACAGGGTTTCTTCCCAAAGTGAAGACACTTCTGTATAATTTTTACCACAAAAGGAATCACAGAATCATAGAATGGTTTGAATTGGAAGGGACCTTATAGATCTTCTAGTTCCAGCCCCTTTGCCATGGGCGCGGACATCTCCCACTAAACCAGGCTGTTCAAATCCCTGTACAACAGGGCCTTGGACACTTCCAGGGAGAGGGTATCCACAGCTTCCCTGGGCAACCTGTTTCAGTGTTTCACCACCCTCACAGTAAAGAATTTCTTCCTAATATACAGTCTAAATCTACCTTCTTTCAGCTTAAAGCCATTCCCCCTCATTCTATCACCACCTGCCCTTGTAAAAAGTCCCTCCCCAGCTTTCCTGTACGACCTCTTCAGACTGCAATAAAGTGTCCCAAGAGCCTTTTCTTCTCCAGGCTGAACAGCCCCAACTCTCTCAGCCAGTCCTCGTAAGGAAGGTACTCCAGCCCTCTGATCATCTTCGTGACCCTCCTCTGGACCGACTCCAACACCTCAATGTCCTTTTTATGTTGGAAGCCCCAGAACCGGATACAGTACTCCAGGTAGGGTCTTGTGAGAGCAGAGTGAGCGGGCAGAATCTTCTCCCTTGATCTGCTGGCCATACTTCTTTTGATGCAGTCCAATGTATGGTTGGTCTTCTGAGCTGCAAGCACACACTGCTGGCTCATCTTGAGATTTTCATCAACCGACACCCCCAGGTCCTTTTCCTAAGGGCTGCTCTCAGGTTATTCTTTGCCCAGCCTCTATTTGTACTTTGGATTGTCTGGATCCAGGTGCAGAATTATAAGCCTACTTAAGACATTTATTTATGAATGCATTTTTCAGAAGACTTACATAAATGTGAATGCCACAAGAGTGCTGTAAATTGTAACATTCTGTAAATGTTTCACCAAAACACACTAAATCTTTATTTATATCCCGCCCACACAGTAAGCACTTTATGTTTATGTTTTCACATCTATTATTATTATTTTTTACTAAAACAGCTACTGAGGACTGAGGCCACAAGACATGAATTCTGATGTAACTCTGTGATTGTGCATTAGGCAAATGAAGTTATCTAGCTGCTGCTGTGTACAGTTTTATTTAACTGAAATTAAAGGAATAGATTAGAGCTTGTTTCCATAATGAGACTGATTTGTAATTAAGTATAAACCATTATGTATACAGTATTTATAGTACTCTGCAGGAAAAAAATAAATAAATAAAATCTTCCCTATAACAAATAAGCATCTATAATATCTGTGTTAGGCAGGTCTGATAGGAGAGAATATGGATACATTGGAATTAACCACTAATTTATATTTTCTGCCTCTGAAACAGAAATAAATCAGTAGCATATTAAACAAATATGTATAATAAAATTTTTGGGGGGTTGTGGTGTTTGCGGTTTTTTGTTGTTGCTGTTGGCTTTTTAATTTTTATTATTTTTTAACATTCTGCTTTTCTTTTTTTCATTTAAAGAAGGTTGTTTGCAGGTTGTTTGTATTCAGACCTGGGAAGATTACAATTGCCAATTGTTTCCCTGATTCAAAATAATACAGAATAAGGCCTAAGTTCAGAAAGAGATATGAAAACCAGAGAACAAATAAAAAGAAAATCAGTGCAGGGTGAAGATCAGGTTTGAACTGCTATCATTAAAGTCAACATACCACAAGGTTTCCTGTCAATCAAGAATCTGCTCTCAAACAATACTCAACAGTTTCCTTATTAGTTTGTTAGAAAACAAAGCAAAAATAATGTCTGCTTGAGGAATATATAAATCAATTTATCTTATGTTTTCTCTAAAGTGATTGGTGTAATCCTAGTATAAGCAATTTCTGTGCCTGTGGACAGGACACAAATACTATGTATTCTCTAACAACTATAATTCATTAGCTCTCTTCCACGTGAAACAAGATGAGTGCTATACACCAAATCTGTTCTGTGTCTGGACCTCAGGCAACAGCAATACGCAGTTTCTACAGATAATAAACTTGGCCGTCAGAGTTGCTGAAGGCACTTATCGATAACACAAGATGTGAAGAAAAGAGTGAAAGAATGGGTGGAAAAAATCTAGTTCACTGTCACTACCTCTCAGTTAAGAGGTAATACAGTGTATGCTGAACTTAAAGGGAGTTAAGACAGGTCATCTCCAGATGCTTTTTGACTTCCTCAAAGTCACATCCTACTTGGTCATAGTGCAAGCAATGAGCACAGGGAGCTACAGGGATAGGATTGCTATTCTTAATTCAAAAGGGCACAGTGTCACAAACACTTATCCCCACTTTTAACTTTCAGTGCAGTGGGAAGAAAAAAGCAAGAGCAAGAGATATTGTTTGATTTACACAAGCCTTAATAATTCCAGTACTGCCATTATAATTTGGACAAGCCTTAATATCTCAGCACTTCTTTAGTATAGTCTTTGCATATATTTTCTCTTAGAAAACAACATAATAAACAATATCCATTACAAAGGCAGCGAACCACTTCTGTTAAGATATTTGCTCAAATATGCCTTCTACAGAAAGATATTAATATCAGTGATATAAATTACATGGGGTTTTTTAGTTGGTTTTTTTTCTTCCTATTTCTCTAGTTTCATTTCTTTCCCAGTGCTCCAATTTATAAAAGTGGGGAAAAAAGTCCAAAGAACAAAAAATATGGCAAAGTATAGGTACTGAGAATAAAATTAAAGAGATTTTCCCCCATAGTTATATCTTCATTAGCCTAGGGACATGCCACTCAGCATGCAAGCAGCTAAAAACACGTTACAGACTTTGTGTTTAGTAGCCCAATTTAGCTACGTATAAGCATACGTTTTGTAGCTTTCTGCGCCTTTGTTATTCAATTAGATACAGGAAAGAATTATCTCATTACTACACTACACACCCTTTATGTCTAATATATCTAGCATATACAGGGTATAACCCTAAAATAAACCTCTAAAATGGCTAAGTATAAATGCTAGCTAAATGTTGGTTGAATTGTAGTGTTAATTTATTAATTTTTTTGTATTTATAATATCTAGCATGTAACTATAGTAACATAGTTTGTTACGCCCTTGTACAAAAATTTAACTTCTGATTAATGATTTACAAAGGAAAAATACTGAGCAGAAAATCAAAAACATCATTAAAGTCTCTTGGCATACAAAAATTTACCTTGAAAGGTTGGAGTAGATGAACCTTGTAGTCCCTTCCAACCTGGTATTTTATGATTCTATGATTCTATGAATTTAAACAAAAACATTGGTTGTAGCCCTGTAGAATTTGACTTTCAAAAGAAGCAGAGTTTGTGGGTTCTGCTTTTGAATATTGAAAACAAATTCCAAAGTTTTTGATCTAGAGAAGTGAATTTATATTTAGAAACAGGGGAAAGAAGTGTCCTTGCAGTCATCTTGTCAAGGAGCATGGCAGCCCAGGAGAGGGGATCACAGAATCATAGAATCACTATGGTCGGAAAAGACCTTTAAAATAACCAAGTCCAACTATTAACTAACTGTACCTTGTCCACTCCTAAACCATGCCCCTAAGCACTGTATCTAGACAGCTTTTAAATACATCCAGGGATGGTGATTCCACCATTTCCTGTCAGTGTAATAGTTTTTCCTAATGTTTAACCTAAACCTCCCCTGGCATAACTTGATGCCATTTCCTCTTGTCTTACCGGTTGTACCCTGTGAGAAGAGACCCCCACCCACCTCTCTTCAACCTCCTTTCAGGTAGTTGTAGAGAGTGATAAAGTCTCATTTCAGTCTCCTTTTCTTCAGTCTAAACAACCCCAAGTCCCTCAGCTGCTCCTCATAAGACTTACTTCAAGACCCTTCACCAGCTTTGTTGCCCGTCTTTGGACCCTCCCTAGCATCTCAATGTCTTTCTTATACTGTGACGTCCAAAATTGAACACAGTATTCAGGTCAGGGTGATCCAGGTGCAGGCAGGGCCATGCCATCACTCTCCAGTCCAAGCATGGCGGGCAGAGTGAGGGACAGTAGAAAGGCCTGTGGGGAGCCCTGAGTGCCTCGAAGGGGTGGGTCAGGGCCTGTGGTCCTGCCAGGAGATAGGGCTGGGATCAGATACATGGGTCCACATCCTACTGGGAGCAAGTCTGGGCGTTGACTGAAGTTGACATGAGGCTCTAACAAATAAGAGAACCTAGGTGGCAGGTCCAGAGCAAAGACTGCTTGGGGAGGGAGTCTGAACAGCAGCACACAGGCTGTGAATACTGATTTTACATTTTTGTAAAAAAAAAAATAAAAGTCAGAAGAAAGGAATGCAACAATTCAAGAAAATCCTTTAGGTATCAAATTAGACAAAGCATAGTCCTTAATTTATTTTACCATTTGTAGTATACAGAAGCATAATCACGATAAATCTTGCAAATTGAGGTAGTTAATTATACAAGTGTTTTCATGTAAACAGTAGGTGCCCCATGAATCAATGATGTGAAAGGGGAAAACACTGCACAGACAATGAGCGGTGAGGAAAAAAAGTGTGAGAAACAGCCCTGTGAGCACCAAGGTGAGAAAAGGAGGAGGGAGAGGAGTCAGTCTAGTTGCAATCTGGTGTAGCAGAAGGTATCCCTGCTCATGGCAAGGGGGTTGGAACTAGATCATCTTTAAGGTCCCTTCCAACCCAAATCATTACATTCTATGAGTCTACCATGATTCTTCAGTTTGTGGATGGAAAAGGCAGGAAAAGTTTTGTTGCAGTAGGTATGAACACAGCTGATAAAGTACTACACTTAGTTCTAAAGTTCTGTAGAGGGTGCTAGAAAGAGGCATACACTTTTTTGAAAGGCTGTAGATAATGCTTTACAGTAAGGACCTTTTAACCCCCCTTCTCAACTATTTACACTAGCAAAAAGGAAACTGTAGGTGATTGAAGTAGGTGCAAGTATTTCTTCAAGTAAAATATTTTGAATACTAGCAGACACTTCTCTCTAGTGGACTAGGAAAAAAAACCAACTATGGCATTCACTGGAGCTCAATATAACAAAAATCAAAATGGAAAAAATGGTGAACATTTGACACCATTGAAGCAACCCAGGTTCCCATATGTACAATATGAGTGAAGAAAATATCTTGAAAATATTTTTAGAAACATGTAAAGAAACAAAAGCTCAAAATTCTGCAAACTTGTTAGTATCTAAAAATATGGAATGCACATAATGAATGACAGAACAGTATGAAAGGTTTTACCTGCACCCAGTAGGCATGACCTCCAGAGTTTACTTCTGTATGAATAAATAATGAAAACTTTCTAAATTCAGAATAATAAAGCCTTCCACTAGGACAGCTAACTAAGCCCATGGGCAAGAGCTCTCACTTTTTTCATCCCATTGGTAATGAAACATTTTCTGTGTAAAATAGATTATAAGAAAATACCCCTTTCCCTTCTTTCCCTTCTCTTTCTTTCCTTTTTCCCTTCCCTTTCTTTCCTTTTTCTCTTCCTTTTCCTTCTCCCTTCCCTTCTCCTTTCCCTTATAGCTTCACATAGAGACAGTGGAACAGTCTTTACTGCTCTCTCATGTTTTTAACTCAGTATAATTTGTCCAAGAATATACTGCCTCAAAGAAAGCTCAAACTTATGGCAAAGCATAGACCTTTTTCCTCTCACTATAAGAAGAATCTCTATCATGAATCTGCTTCTTATTAGTCTTCACATCTATACAGTATTTAAAAATCTAAATAAATCTTTAAAGAAAACAGCAGGAAACACTGCAAAATACATCATCATCAAAATTTATGTCTTAAACAAGACATGACAGAAGTAGTCCTTGTCCCATCTCCAAACTCTGGCAGGGCTTCCTCAGAGCTTCCCTGAGGCAACAAAAAATTTCTGGCTCTATATCTAATGCTTTCTGTGCTGATTCAATTCCTTGTTCTCGGACCAGTAATGCTGTTAAAGATCATGGGCATGTATTATTACTGTCAATAAGAAACTGTTATGAAATATCCTTAAATACTAATATAAGTTATTTGCCTGGAGGACACTTAGTTTCTACCAGGCTTGGTTTCTGTTAGCTCAGTGATTTTAGGAGTTGCAGCAGAATCCAAACAGTCCCTCTGATCCCTAGATTGTTTTTGTGGTTGCTTGCTTGCTGTGCCTCTCAGAAATCTATCTCTTCTCTGTAGTGTTCCACCAGCTCTGTCTGTCATCTGCCTTCCTCCTATGCAATCTGGAAGTTATTTTTCCCCTGTTGAGTTCAGTTCCACCCACCTGAAAACAACTTCTATTCATAGGATTCTCCATGATAAAATCAGAATTATTTTTTAAAAGGAACCTAATAAACAACAGAATCCATAGTATATGACATAACGTGTCAACTGATTTTCCTTTTACAACAGCCAAATTGTTAAAAAATTAGTTAGAAACCTCATTAGTAACATCCTGTTCCTGGGTAGTTTCAGGCAAAATGTTCATTTCAATGCAGATCATAATTTCAATTGCAATGAGTCACAGAAAATTCCAACTAAAATATCCTTAGAATATTTATTCCTAAAGAGAAAGCTCTTCTGCAAAAAATACCTGCATTTACTCCTTATAGACTCTACTCTGTGTTCCCTCTCTTTGTCTCTCCCTGTTTATTAAATCCATTTTTTATTGAAATATTACAGTTACTAGTGGTACTTATGTACATCACAGAATAAAATATTTCTCAGGATGAAGAGGCAGAGATGGGTGTATAATGAAACTGTTCAAGATTAACAAGCATGTAGCCAGCATGGAAGTAAAGGAAAATCTGGAAATTTCCCATTTGTTTTTCTGCTGAAATGCTTCAAAGCAATCACTAACAATACCTTAAATAATGTGTATTAACAGCAGCAACAATGACGACAAAGAAGAAATTATTCCAACTATGTCTGAAAGCTTTACAGCTACACAGCAACTGGAAAATTTTAAGAACATTTTGAAGAAAGGATTAAAGTACACTTAGTTTCTTTCAACTCAATAAAACTTTTTGTGAAAATCTCATATGGTGTTTTATAATCTTTAGTCAGCAGACTAAAGATTTAGTTCTACTGACTGAAACAATGTGCTTTGTTGAAAAATAAATAAATAAATAAATAAAAATGTAAATGAGCACAGCATACTACACAAGACACCTTCCGTGGTTCATAGATGCTATAGTTTGTAAGCAGATTACTGCTTGTGTATTCAGGCCATTTCCAACTTACTAAATACAAAGACGTATGACAAGAGAAACATGTTGTAATAAGACAGATCACCAGTATAAATGGTAAATTCAATTCATTAGCAAAGGTTCACAGTATTTTCTTAGTATTTGTTTGCTTATTATTTGCTTGGATGCAATATCAAGGTTTATTTCCTGGTGAGAAGACTAACTCTATTTCCTTTAAACCAAGTAGGTAATTTTTCAAGTATCATAGTCTAAAATTAAAAGAACTTGCAATAAGTTTATACAACAAATCATGACCTATAATGAAGTGAGAAAGGTCAGATTTTACTGTTGACTATTCAATAGATATGTCAGTCTGGTCAGTAATGAAACTGACCAACAAAGTGTGAGTAACGGGTAACATAACTGTGCTCTTTCATGTTTCCCTTCTATCACTCAATAAGCCCTTAGTTGTATTACTTAGCTGTATAACTGGTGTTAGCCACAGGGTATGTATCAAAAAGGATTTTCAGATTTACTCATTCATAAATGTCAGGCTATTAATAATTTTACAGATAACTCTAGGTATTGAAATCACCTGTGATGAATACAATATATGGAAATAAAAGGTCAGCACACTTTGTGTGCTTGTGCACAGACATGTAGGCATGTGTGTGTAAACACAGTATTCTCTCAATATCAGACAGGATTCTTTCATGAACTCATATTTTTAAATAAGAATTGATACTGCTCATATTGAGAATGGAAAATAAAATTTCAAGACCTCAAGGTCTCCATTACATAAAACTATATCTGTATAATCATTTTTGGTATGATGAAACATTTTTTAAACTTATCTGAAAAGCTGAAATATAATAGCAGTAAGTTACCTATAAGTTGCAAGGCTGTAATTTTGCATGCTTATATCTTTTATTCTTCTCTGGCTCTGACAGAGTAATCTCCTGATAATATTTTAATAGATAGATTTCCAAGCCAGATCTTAACAAAAAGTAAAATCTACATTGTAATTTAGACACATTATATTTTAAACCCCTGGAACCTTTAATTAGGTTTGGTTTTTTCTTTTTTTTTTCTTTTTTTTTTTTTTTTCCTGGCTATCTCTGTTATACTTTTGTTTGCATTTACATTATTTCAGAAAAAACAGAGTTGGTACAGGTACACTTTTCATATTATACCAATTGTACAAGACAACTTTTTAAAGTTCAAATACAGCACATTAAGCAACCTAGAAGCAGCAATTAAGAAATCACAGATCTGAACATGAAGTTTGAGAGTTCTTCTACAGTTGTTTTGTTCATTTCCTCACCATTTTATTTTCAGTGTTTAGTTACTGAACTCTTAAGTCTATGAACTCATATTTATACAATGAAAAGGGTAAAATATTAACCCTATTATTTATACTTGTGGAATGACACGTAAACATAGGACATATGGTGACTCTTACAGGTACAGAAAGACCTCTGTTACCTAGTGTATTTTCCTTGTGATGCAGAGTAAACTTGCCGTTGGGTTAGCAAATACAGTCAGGAACTCATATGGTGGTTTGACAGTTTTTTATCTTCTGTAGTGTATTGCCCCTTGTTTTGGATCATTTGGTCATTTACTCAGTTTTTTACATCTGCAAAGAACCTAGCCACCTCTATGTCCTGGGCCTTTCCTGCTTAAATACTACAGGTTTTTTAATGAGTTTCAGTCTTCTTTTCTATGGCCTTAAGTTTCTATATGCACAATATTAACGGTATTTAAGGAGAATAGATGTTTCATTGGATGTTTATATATTTTATTTTCTGCTTATATTTTACTTTTTTACCTTCACCGCTTACAAGTGCAGCGAATAGATTTTAAAACCTCTTCTATACTCTCCCATTGACCCGTAAAAGGAGTTTCTGTGGTCACAAATTATCATGAATTTGTGACTTGGGAGAAAAAGGATGGTGGAGAGAGAACATCTAGGACTCACTGCAAACACAAGCAATGTTAAAGTTTAAAACAAGCTTTGAATTAATTATTGTATTTCCTAAGGACTAAATATGATGGATCCAGTCTGCTAAAAGAGAAGTGGTTATGTTTCAAAGCCTTACCTTAATTCATTGCATTAACCCTTGGACTTTTTATCCTTGTGTTCTGTATTAAACTTGGGAAATCTGGAGCATTTGTGAGACATACTTAACTTCATGAGGAAGCAAACTTTCAAGAAAAATATCTTCTAAATGAGCTTCATGGCATTTAGTTGTTACCTTGAGATATTTGGAGAAATCTAGATACTTAGAGACATTCTGAAGTGTAAACTTTAACTAATTTTACTCCCCCATAGAGTACCTTATCAATGCACTTATTTTCTTAGTTTGAATACTTTATGATCCTCATCATCATTTTCTCATTATGAAAATGATGGTTCTGTACTATAATTTCACAGTATTTTTCTTGAATGGGTTTATTTTCTCTTTCATGTACTTGAATCTCTTAACAAACTGAACTATAGTGTTATAATCCACCTGCTTTCTGGCCCCTTTGCACTTTGTTTGCATTTGAATGTCACAGTGAACTCATCCTGGAAAAATAAGTAAGCATTACCTTTAGAAGTAAAATTTTGCAGCAATACTCAAGAAATTATGTTTTCTATGCAATTATAGACTTGTCGTGAAAGATTATACTACTTTGCTTTTCAGTCTCACCCTATTCTGAGGGTTCGTACAGCAGCTAGTACAGGAGCAGTTGAACACAATAGACTTAATTAAATGCACTGACTTCTCCATTTCCTTATATAACAGTTCTTCTAGGTGTTTTGAGAGGGCAAGACAACCTTTCTCTGACTCTACTTTCTTGACTGATCCTATTATTTTCCTTCTTGCTTGGTTACTTGAAAATGGATTAAGTACATTTTTCTGGATCTCTAGTTTTCACTCAAATCCCAAAGTTATCATCCCAGGCTTAAAGATGGGGAAAAAGAGAGTGTAAGACACCAAACTCTTTCTTTTTTAGGAATCAATATATTCTAGTGAGGATTCTAAATGAAACGTCTATCTTTTTCTTAAGTACTGTGAATTCATAACAGAAACAAGGACCCTTGCTACCTTTACAGCAGTAAGGGGCTAGCAATATTTTGTAACATGGACTACATAAACAGAAATACAGATGTATGAAAACCAAAAAGGAAAAATCAATTATGAGAGAAAATACATAATTATTTAGTATGTGAAAGGAAACCAAAAAGCCTAGCTGAAGAACAAGTAAAGAAAGTGTTAGCTGAATATGTAAGCTGTAAATGAGGGCACATCTATATTGAGGTCATAGCAGTGATTGCATTTAGTATTAAACTGAATTAGATATGTTGCAAAGCCTACTTTAAATATCAGTACCTGGGCTGTGGCAGCAAGAAGTGCAGCACAGGCTGCAAAACCCAGTCAAGCTGCAGGTTACATGAATCTGTACTCCGCTCTGAAGACTAAAGTAGCAAGCAAGCTATTGCAGACCAAGTTGGGTATCTCTTTGCAGTTGCTTTTGTGCCTGCCCTAAGCCATAATCTAACGGAGGGGTTTTTTTTAAATGAGGGTGATGGTGGGTAAAGAGGCTGTCAAGGTTGAGAGACGCAAGTCTAGAGACATGGCCATGCATGAGACAGAACAATCAGTGTGACAGAAGAGAGGCTGCTCTTTTTTTTCCAAACAGTACATAAAAGAAGCTATGACCCTATGATGTGACAAAAACGTTTTGCTCAGAAAAGACAGTGCATGTAATCAGAATGATTTCATTTTTGCTAGTCTCTTAAAACTTTTTTCATCTCCTACTATTTTTTCATTGTCCCTTTTGTTACTGGATATTAAGTATTCACTTCACGATAATTAGTACAGGTTTGTAGATTTCTCCCACTTTATTCAAGTAAGATGTTTGCACTGTTCACTTAATTGCCTGGTGCCGGCTTTGTAGGAGGTGGACCTCACAGAGACAAATAAGGCTGTTTACTCCTTGCTGTACTACTCGTTAGTTCTCCTACAGACTTAGGGCTCAGTGCAATGGTTACATATACTGTTTACCTTCTGTAGAGTGTTTTGGTATTTTTTTTGCCTACAACTGTTTAATTAAATATTTACAATAAAAATTAGAAGCTGATCCAGGAGAATGTAAAGCCATTAAGACAGTTAACTCAAAGCATTGTACATAGAAATATATATTCAGGATGTAAAATACCTGATTCTGAGTCCTGAAAAGGTCTGTGAGCGTTGAAGCTTGATATTAAATGTCCATTTGAATGATAAGTATCGAAGAAAAATATGGCAAAGAAAGATAAAAGTAGACCTGCCCCAATATGATAATCAAGTAAAAGATATATATAAAGGTAGAAAAAGCAAAGCTAAGCAACTCAACATTAAAAGTACCCATGAGATTGGAAGGAATAACTTGTTCTGTGCTACCTATGGAAGATATAAATAACAAAGGATTGTAATTAAAGGCTATTAATAATTACCTTAGTTATCCAACCTGGAATATCTCCATCAGAAGAAGTCTCTATTAAATTATGTTAAGCCATTTTGTTTCCCTATTTTCTTCCAATTCATTAGCTATTATTCTTAAGCAACTTTTCAGCAGTCACCCACCTGTGTTATTATCTGCTGGGTTCATCTCTTCAGGTTGTTATTCTTCAGAGAATTATCCTGTAAAACAAACTAAAAGTGATCAATGAAGGCCACTGAATTATATTTTTTGAGCACTTTTCCAAAGATTTAACAGTAATTACATTTACACATAATTACATAAATATTTCAAAAGAGATTTTTTAAAAAATAAAAACTTTAAATATTCAGAGATATTATACATTTAAGGGCATGTCCAGGAAACTGTTTGCAGACAGTTCAGCTCCAAGTTATTTCTCTTGGGTCTCTGCTTGCTCTATAGCAAACATAATTTGATGGTTGCATGTGGTATGCTGTTGTTTTCTAGAGCTACTGTGTATATTCCTTTAAGTGAAAGTTATACTGTTTGGTCACAAATTCTAGCAGTTTGGGCATATTTGTAAAAGGATCAGTCTCCTCCTCACATTGAGCTCCAAGGCCTGCCACCTCAGGAATGCTTACAGCATGTTAAGGATTTAATGAATCTCAAAGACTTTGGGACTCAAGGGTACCTCTCTTCTCACAGCCTGCTAAACCTGAGTTTCCATTTCCAAAAGGCAGACACAAACACAGTCAGCCACTAACAGATGTACAAAGACAGGGCAAATGTGCTTTTACAGGCACTGCATGCACATAAACAGCACTTGCATAAACAGGAACAATAAAAATGATCTGATCCTGTTCTTACTCGCAGGCTAATCAGGCTTGATGCATGCTAGCATATGTCATGCTGACATCTGTCTCCACTGCAAACACTGGCATCTTTTACACGGACACCACACACTTCTAGATGCCCGGAAGAATAAACAACTGCATCCAGTATACAGGGAAGCAGTTCACACAAATGCTTGTTCCTAATACATCCTCTCCTCAAACAAACAAAAAAGAAAATTCTGCACCAACCAGCCACTCAGCGCACCTTTGGGACAGGTATCACATAAGCATACCAAAGACTCAGTGCCACCTGGACCAGCACACTCTGTACCTTAAGAGGCAAGAACCCACTCAGGCCAATGAATGTGATGGGCTAATGCCTTTGGTCTTGCTTGGACCAATGAACCCAGTAGTCAAAGAAACAAAATTCACACCCTTGGTACACCAAGAAGGTGACTCTGCCAAAGCAGTGACAGCTCGAACATAAAAGGAATGGTTAGCACTGCTGACAAAAGCTCAGGGCTGCTCTGCAACATGCAGGCACCCTTATCCTCACTCTCCACTGAATGTCACAGACATTGGGACAGAATGTCACCACTCAGGAACATAAATTTTAGAATTTATTTACTAAAAGGGGTGGGTGTAGCAGGCAGTTAGCAATTCTTTTTCTGCTCCCCCTCACCACTGTCCCTTCTCTCTTGCCTTGAAAGCTTCAATTTCCCGTTGATGCAGAGGAACAGGACACTGACTTGTACTGGTCAAGGTGTCCAGTCCTGTCTGGCAGCCTGGCATTTACACAGAGTGTTTCTACCTTTAGCTCAGCCTTCTTTATGGTGTTGAATGTCCATGGATGTGTTCTGCCATAAGGGGCTATTGTTTTCACTTTTTAGTTCTTCCCAGTTTAGATGATTTACAAAAGCTGCCAACAGCCTAACTGGCCACATCAGGACAGGTAAACCTTTTTTTTCCATTTTCTCTGTATCTAAAGCTAATTAGCTGTTGTTACTTGGATTACTGTCACTTTCTGGATTTCAACTCCAAATGTGAAGACATGAAACTGTTAAGAGTTCACCTCTGCTTTTTATAGTTTTGCTATGCATACTAGAGTATACCCTAGAGCAAGGCAGACTACATCTGTAGTCCAGAGCTTTTGGATATGTCTCCCATTCAGAAGTTATCCGCTCATTGTTTGCTTCCCCAGAACATACCAGAATACTGAGTTAGAACTGGCCAGATGCCGTCAAGACCTCACTTACCTGAGCAATATATTTGGGTATGCTTTATACTGTAATAAATGTCTGACCACATTCATTATCATCTGTAGTAAAATGCCTATGTTTGTGGATGAGAGGAAAGCAGTAGATATCATTTACCTCAGCTTTTGTAGTGAGAGTTTAGACATCATCTCCCACAAATGCTCTTGCATCCAGGCTGGGACATTATGATCTGGATGGATGAACAGCTAGATCAGTTGGGATGGATGGTTGGGTTCAGAGTGGTCATTAATGGGCAGTGCTCTATCCAGAGAAGACTATCAAGTGCAGTACTGCAAGGGTCTATCCTGGGCTTGGTCCTGCCTGACATTTTCGTGTAATGGAGCACAGTTTCACCAAACTTTGAAATGTTGCCAAATTCAGAGGACCATTATATATGATTGAAGTCAGGGCTGCTATCCAGGGGGATCTAGATGACTGTAGGAAAGGGCTGACAGAAACCTCATTAAATTCTATGGCACATGCATATTTCTACACCTGGAAGGGTGAACCTCTGGCAGCTCTACAGTCTAGGAACTGACTGCCTGGGAAATTGCTTTGCAGAAAAAGGCCTTTGGTGCCTGGGTCAGCAGCAAACTGAGCATAAGCCAGCAGCCTGCGCTGGCAGAAAAGATCACCAGCAGTGTCCTGGGCTGCCCTGTAACATGGGCATGGCTGGTAGATGGAGAGAAGGGATTATCTCTATTAAGTTTGCATTGATTCAACTACATCTAGATACTGTGTCCAGTTTTTGATCCCCTGTACAAGAAAGTCAGAGACGATGTGGAACAAGGTTCAGGGAGGACCACCTTGAGTACTTGCCTGTGAAGAGGGGCTGAGAGACTACTGTCTTTTTTAGCCTGGAAAAGAAACAGCTACAGGAGAGACTTAGTGATTGCCTACCTGTACCTTTGAGGAGACCATTGAGAAGATGGAGCCAGTGGTCCATAGAGAAAGAGACAACAGGCATTAACTGAACCAAGAGAGATTCAGGCTGAATATAAGGAGAAATATTTTCAGCATGAGGGAAATTCCAGAGAATCTGTACAGCCTTCATCTTTGGAGCCTTTCAAGACTTAACTGGACAAAGTCCTAGTTTCATGCCATATCTGATCTTACTTAAAGCAGGATATTTGACTAGATGTTTCCAGAGGTCTCTTCTTGGCTTAATTATTCTGGTTTTATGGCATTTTTTCCCCAGTGAAAAAATAAAAAAATACAAGAAAAAGTTGTATACTAAAGCTCTCTTTCTTCCAATGCTATTAATTCAAGAATGTAAGTAGTTTATATTTTTTTAAGCTAGTGGGATGGCATGTACTTACACATGAAATATGAATTTTTCCTAGCTATATGCTAACTAGGGAGTTTTATATTAATATCTGTTGTAAACTTATGTAAAATAATAATGTGAAATTAAACTCAGTGCTGCCACAGTACAGCACATCCATCACTAACTGTACTAAGAATGTTTGCATAATGCATAAATCACACAAATACTTCTCATAATTAATTTAGCCTCCTCTCTCATTCTCAGTATGATATGGACAGAACTGATGAAATCCAAACAGACATGCTCTGAGAAAACACACAAAAATGTGAAGTTTCAAATGCAAGGAGTGGATTTCAGCACTTTTTTCAGCATACAGCTGAAGCTGAAATTGCGAGGTATAAATTATAAATCTGTTTTGCCACTACAGAAAACTGTGTCCTAGTTGGAGTGAAGGACAGTGCTCTCTCACAGGGAAGAGAAGATGGTATACTCTTTATTATGAATTGTGAACAGAAATGGTGTAAGGGCTCAGAAACCAGTTTCACTGGAGGCTGATATTATGTGTCTTCACATCATCATCTGTTACAGTTCTACCACTTCCTGGACCAGCCTCTCTCAATACTGCTGGACATTCAATAAGATTTCCAGCTCTTTCAGACTAGGAAATCAGGATTCTGCATATGAAACCTCCTTTAATCTAATTCACTCCTGATTACTATTGCTGATTTTTATTTTCTTTCGTATTTTTTCCAAGTTGCATACATGTACAAAAGATAATCCTGTAAGAAGTCATTCTGCAAAGACAGTCTCAGACAAATAATTCTTAAGTCTCATGTCTTCTCTGCATTATCATCTGAAGGTCTTCTCAACTCTCCATTTGCAAGTATGCTGCTTCCTAGCTCTCCACAGAAACAGCACTGAGGCTAGCTTAGTTGTTTCTGGGTTGACAAAAAGACAAAGGGTACAGTCAAAACTAAACTAGGTCTCCTCAAAGCGAAGGAAGGGAGGGACGGGAGGGAAGGAGGGAAGGAAGGAAGGAAGGAAGGAAGGAAGGAAGGAAGGAA
>NW_010188935.1:10823-13585 GCF_000695765.1 Mesitornis unicolor | reverse complement strand
AAGGAGGGAAGGAGGGAAGGAGGGAAGGAAGGAAGGAGGGAAGGAAGGAAGGAGGGAAGGAGGGAAGGAAGGTAGGTTAAACTCAGCTTCTTTTATCTTTTGTTTTTAACAAGATTTGATGTCGGTTTTGGTGTTTTGTTTTACTTGAGGTTTTTTTTGTTAAATCATGGCTTTGTTCCAGACTGTTCCTAAATCTTACATCCTTTTAATTTCCAAGGCAATCTAGCAAATTATTGTTATCTTATTGTATTCTATCACTGAATTAGTAATGAGAGTTGTTATGGTTTAAGGGTTACCAGCCTGAAAGGGAAGGACAGGTGGTGCCTGTAGGATCCTGCGGGGTCAGAGATCAGTACTGTTCCCTCCCCTTTCCAGCCACAGCCTATAAAAAACCGAGGAGGCCCAAGGTTTCGCGGGCTTTTCCTGGCTTCCTGGGCTGCTTCCAGTCGCATCTCGGGACGGCTGGGCCTACCTCCACTTGCTCAGCAGTATCCACCACCATCCGCTCCCAGCACCACTGCGGTCCCTGGTGATGAGTCAGAGCAGCCATGAGGCACTGCTCAGACACTTCCACTCGGGACAACTGGGATTTGGTTTTGTATATAATTAAATATCCATTGTCCCTTATTAATTCCCTTTTCCTTTCCCCTGTTGTTTTTCATTAAACTCGTTACAGTCTTAACTTCCAACCCCATGCAAAGCATCTTTTCTCTAATCCCTTTTTTTTTAATCCTCCCCTGGGATGGTAGGGGACAACAGAGAGAATCCTGCTCCCTGGGCTTACCCTGAGCTTTAAACGGAGACAGAGTATATGAATTTCTTCTTACTTGCAGCTCTCGATGTCTAAAACATTCCTTCAATGATTATTCACTTCTTAGATTCTCAATCTCAATTGAAATATCTATGGAAAACAGTACCTTTTCAAACCTCTCTGAAATTTATCCTATTGTTAGATGCTTACTTTAATTCTATAATTACTTCATTTCATTTACAAACCATTCTACTTAAGCTGCTATGAAAATTAAAATCAAAGCAGTATTATATTAGAAAAAATGAACAATAGTAAAGAATGAAGGAGAATTTTCTCCAAAATATAATGGCATAAGTTTGTCCTTTTAGAGCAGAGTTTTCTCCTCAGTTCATGCTTACATTTGTGTAGAGAGAGAAAAAAAAGTTAGTCACAAAGTCTGAGGCACATACACCAGGTACCTGCATGCCTGGAAGCATGAAACGAAGTACTGGGGAGGTGGCAAGCACTGGGCAAGGTGGCAACCATCACTAGATTCATATCTGGTGTTATCCGGATGTCTGGAGGAGTGTGAGATGAGGCAGAGGCCTCATGGTCCCAGTCCCCCATTTGTTTCCGCCCCAAACAAAGGAGCCATTACCTCTACCCATGCAGGTGTGAATTAACGGACTGTGTGACATTAACATAACTGATAAGATTGTCTATAGTCATCCCCACCCGCATGTATGCCCTGATGATGTAATGTAGAAATTTGAGTAATAATTAAAGACGAACACCCCAGGTGGTCTAATCCACTCAGGCATCCTCCTCCCTGCTGTCACGTACATCAGGGGATAAAAACCCTAGGATTCATGCTAGAAAGGGGGAGTTACTTCTCCAGTCCTGGAGTCATGAGAACCTTCCCCCTTGGTCGGAATGCTGGCCAAGGTAACTTACATGTGAGCCCTTATCTGGGGGCACAGGATGAACTCGTAACTACACCGATGAACTGGACAGATTAACGAATTCGCTTCCTCTCCATACCCACCACTTGAGTCACCTCATGGGTAAGATTATTTACCTCAGGTAACGCTGAGTCATATATTTTTCTCCTCATGTTCATATACTCTGAGTGTATTTTATATCTCTCTCCTCAGGTTCATATACCCTGGATGTATTTTATATTTTCTCCTCAGGTTCATTTCCAAGTTTCCCTGAGTGTATTGGTTTTGCTCCACTGTATTTCTGTTCAAATGGGCTTATCTATTTGCCAGGCGGCCAGGCTCACTGTAGGCAAGTTGGTGGTGTTTGTGTTTGTGTGTTCCATAGTGCTTTGTTGTTGATATTATATTAGTTATAAAACCTTTAATGTACCTGGAGCTTTTAATTTATTACCGGCAATCCAAAAGAACCTGTAAATGTTGCTGTAAATAAATGATTATTATTTGTTTCCCGACCTGCATCTGTCACATATTCGGTGCCGGCCTCACAAGACTGGATTTATTCTCCCCGTTTTCGCAACAAGATGCGCTATAAAACAACATAGTTTTAAACAGGTCCAATCAGAGGAGATATACTAAAAAAATAATAATATATGCTATTAAACAGCTCTTAACAGAAACTGGGATGTATTATTTCATTTGTGGATGAACTGTGTTTCTTTCCTCATTTATTTTCAGAAGCATGTTTTTCATGCACTTTTAACAATCTTGTCTTACATTTCTCCTTGTAATGTTTTTTACATAGCTCCTACAAACATACACAGGGCATTTTCTGGACAGTATCCATCAGCAGATTAATAATTTATCAACAAATGAAATGCCAGGAAGTTAACACAGTTTAAAATATTTTATTTCTTCTTCTCTAGCCTGTTGCAGTCATCCATAAGTTCTTACTTGAGAAGAAATATCTTAATGTATGCAAAGATAACCTACTTTTAGATATCAAATAAGTGTTCATACTATTTTTTTTATGAAATTCAGTTTTAAAATACAAATAAGACAATTGTTTTCTGTATGACAGAAACCAGACTCTT